>NW_024100456.1:0-267500 GCF_016545835.1 Crotalus tigris
TTATTTTATGTAAAGAGGAACCAGATTGGATATTTTTGTTCTTGGAATAAAACTAATACAACAAAAATGCAAAACATAGAATCTGTAGTTAAATGAGTCCATATTTGAGAAATACTGGCAATCAGCTTGTTTTTTTTAATATAATATATCAGACTCTCTCTTCACAGCAGCAAGGGCTGGAATGTTTGTGGACTGTCAGAAACCACAGCTTATTAATGACTGGAAATTGTTCTTTAGATACTGTTATTAACAAGCTCTCAGAGATACTCAGCAAGGGCAGCTCTAAGAGCTTTCAGTTCCACCAATAGAAGGGCTGTTAAGAATTTCCAAAGAAATAACAGGAAATCAAATGTGGTTAACAACAGATTTTGATTTATGCTGTTTTAATTGATTACATGATTAAAAACCTCTCTAGTTACTGAACATTTCTTTCAAATCTTTTCCAATCTAGAGAGTTTGTGGCTGTGACCACTTGTTATTTGGGCAATTCTCACTGTAACTGGATGTACAGTGTATTATTCAGTAAAACAGCCAAGAAGAAAGTTATTTAAATTCTTCTTATAAAAATTGATCATTAACTAATTATTTATCTTTCTAAACATTGCTTGCAGTGCATCAAACATAAGATATGAGAGTCTGATTTACAATGCCTCAGAATATAAGCCCATCTAACTAAATGCCAATGATATTGCTTGTCTGCAGGCAAAAGTCTTCCAGCCCTTTTACTTGAATTCATTTAATTAGAGATTCATAAAACTGAAAGTTGACTTAGATACTTCTAAGGAGATAAATATTGAATTGTACTTTTCTCATGGCAGTAAAGAAACTGAGTAGGAGGAAACCGTTATCAGCAGCATGCTTTCCAAAATGAAAGATTAAGAAGGAATTTTTGCAAGGAACAAAATGCATGTGGGTTGATAAGGAAAAAGTAATAACACCTTCAGTTGTGCTCAGGACAAAGCTCGGTATGTTTATACACTTGGAGAAAACTTCCTGTGGCTTGGACACAGCCTTTTCCGGATTGGCGTTCTCTCATATTCTGCACCTCTATTGGTGTTGTGCCTTTCATTTCCTTTGGCTTCAGACAGTTTGGGAGCAGCTTTTGTTTTCTTACCCTATATAAATCAGGACATTTTTTTTTTTCTGAGAAGAGACATTTGTTAGAGATAGGAGGAGTTATATTAAAAGATTTACTTAACATATGAGGACAATTATGACAAACAAACGTTTATTTCAAAGAGAATTTATGGATTGTGCTAATTTCTCCAATTATCAACTTCTAAGGATCTCTGGTAAAAATAGGGAAAATTTAAAGGATTACTTCTGCATTAGTAAGGCTGGCTAGTCGCATGCAGATATGCTCGGCCTGAAAAGTGATGGAGGGAAAGAACAGGAATAGCAGCCTTTCAAGACCCTTCAGGCATAGAACATACTGGAAAATGTTACATTTTTTTGTAAGCATCCCTCATCTCCATATCACATAAAATTAGAGTGAAGGAAGAAATATGCTTGTGTATGTCTAACTGTATTGGACATTATCATAAATCTCAGAATGTCCTTTAGATAGAGTTGGGTGAATGGCTTCATGTTTTGAAATCATATCCTAAAGCTGGGAGACCAGGACATAATGCAGACCACAGTGAGTTTGCAATAACATGAGAGACTTTCCTTTATTCAGAAATAAGATAGTTATGTCCAAGCTACCACTTCCTTAATTTCCTGAATTCATGTCTTTATATGCCTTATTTAGAAAGATTATTTGAAAGACTCCCCAGGTCTGCCTTACCATTTCCACAGTATAGTGCTCTCTTGTCCTCTTTTTCTTTTTCCACCCATATTATATTACTTTTTTTGGTAATGCTTATTTCACCAGCATTCAGTCTACAGAATGATGCCACAGATACCAATATGACCTTGGATACCTCCCTAACATAATGTGTGAATGGGTACTGCTTCACTTTGCAGATCTATCTCAATTAAGGAGTGATTTAATTTCAACTGATGTCTTGACTAAAAGAGAGAGAGAGAGAGAGAGAGAGAGAGAGAGAGAGAGAGAGAGAGAGAGAGAGAGAGAGAGAGAGAGAGAAGGAGGGAGGGATTCATCATGACTCTATTATTTTATCTGGCTGATTTGCAGAAGATACGTACCTTCTGCATATATGTGCATATATGAAGAGAAGAAACCATGGAAAGTTCTCAAAATATTTCAGCATGAGTCAGCCATATGTAGCTTTTTTGGATGCTGGGTAATGTTTTGTTCTGCAAAGCATCTCTTTGAAAATGTTCTGTATCACTGAGCTACAATCCAGTGCTCAGTTTGGATGAGTAGCTTCCTGATAAACAGCTGTTTTGATTTCTCATTCTCCCCCAAGATAACCATTTCAGAATGGCCACAATATGTTCTCAAATGTTCAAATGGGCTCATTTGTCCCTTGCCGCCAAATTAGATATTCCTTATGGCATGGTCATAAACTGATCAACAAGATAGCCTTAGATGGGTTGGCACTCAATATGTTACTGCAGAATTGCTGAGGATCTTTTGAAATATAATGGTGTTTATGATGCAGCTAAATTAAAGTCTTTGGGGGCATATAGTTGCTGACGTTGCCATACAGGAAAAGAAAACCCAAAGCTGCAAAGGCAGAATTACAATGAGAAAATGGAACATAAACGGCATGAATGTAAGAAAGTTCAACAGTATGAAAAACAAAACAAATCAACTACACCCGGGCTTCTTAGGCATTGGTAAAGTGAAATGGATTGGAACTGTGCACATTTGGTCAAAGAATTAAACTGTTCATTGCTAAGGAATGCAAAACAATGAATAGTGTGGTTTCATAGCCAGGAAAGATATAGAAAGGCAGTCTTTGGGTACAATGCAGTCAATAACTGAATAATATGCTAGTCTTTGTGAGCAACCCTTTTAAGATTGATTATCAATAATAAAGGAATCAGTAGTCAAGAAATAAACCACAGACATTTGATAGAATTGCAATGAAGGCTTTGGAAAAGATACTTAGATGCTCTATCAAAATCAAAATTGTATAAGCAATGTTGGACTTTGAAGAAGTAGGATAAAAAAGTTATTGATGCTTTTGAACTTTGGTGTTGGAGAAAATTCTTGAATATATATGGATATCCAAGCAAATAAATGGATCACACACAATGATATTTCTGCAAAAATCCTGGTTCATGTGAGAGATGTTTGTGGCCTTTATCTTGCCAAGAAGTCCTCACATTCCCATAAATGGTATTCTAGTGGCGTGAACAGCTTCTAATTAAGTCTGTCTTAAAAATGGACAACATGGGAAGAAGCTTGCTATAATGTGCAAAGAAGGCCTAACACAAGTCATGAGCCATTCCTGTGTATTCTGATTTTTTTCTTACACTATCGTAAATTATGCTGTCGTGCCTACAATCATTTAATCTTCGTATCTTTGCAAAAGAATACCTCAGCTGAAAACTTACTTTTGCCAAGAATTCAGAGACAAGCTTAAGGCAAATCATTTCTACGCATTACAGCTTTTCAATTAAATACAGCAAACAATCAAAACAGCATTTTGAAAATCAGGTATTAAGTAACAATTCCAATATACATGCTTCTTTTATATCATATTAACAATCATGTTTGCTAATCTGCTAAATAATTGATTCATTCTCTAGCACTAGCATTTGGACAATACCTTATAGTAATAGTAGTAAAGTTGGAAGGGACCTTGGAGGTCATCTAGTCCAACCCCCTGCCCAGGCAGGAAACCCTACACCATTTCAGACAAATGGCTGTCCAGTCTCTTCTTAAAAACTTCCAGTGTTGGAGCATTTACTGGTTCCAACCTATCTGGACAAAAGCAGATTAGGGAAATTTGAATTAAAAAGAAGAAATATCTTCCTTTCCCTAGTGGGCTACTTATTTTTATGTTCACCATCCCATATCTAGCTAATTCTTCCAGTGACAAGTGTAAATAAGGCAGTATTCATGCTAGGTGTTCTTGAATTATTTCCAATTTTGTTTTAACAAACATATCCATGATAATTAGTATAAAAAGATAATTCATTTCAGAGCCTAGTCACATTTTTGTTCTGCATTCTGTATTCAAATAATAATCAATACATTTCAGAATGGGCACCGAGGGGAAGAAAGGCAACGGAGAAAAATATTTGGGGGAAGAAAAGAGGGTTAGAATACTTAATTTAGCCAAAAATATATGACTATTGTGATCTTAGATATGTTTAAGCATACAACTTAAATATAGCTGTATTTGCATTTGCATTACATTTACAAATATAGTCTCACATGTTTTGTTTGAAAACTATATTCAAAGGCTCTATGCCATCATATAAATGTCTATTTAGAAGCAAACTGCATTGTATCCAAACCCTAGGATGTTAAAATAGGATTCTAGGCTCTGAAAAATGGACCTCCAGTTAATGTAACTACAATTGATGCCACCCTTTATTTCAATGTAATTAACTATATCTGGATTAAGAATAATATTTCAGACTTATTTCCTTTAATTTAAAAAAATATCTGTGACTTTTGGAATTCAAAGGATATACTTGCTGTGAATTCTGATAGTAACAGTCCCAAAGCATCTAGAAAATGCTATGTAGGAAAAAGAGTTGTTTGCTTGTTCTTATGTACAACGAAAACAAAGTTTGAAGGAGACAGAACATTTGAGATTTAGGCCAATTGCCCACTATACTGCACTTTCATGTTACAAAAGATGTCTCCTAATATTTCCTATTGCCTTTAAAGGGAAAAGGTACTCAGTTCTTTCGAAGTAAGCAAAGCTAATGAAGAGTTTATTTTGTGTTAAGAACTGCTTCAGCCATATTTCAAAAGGCTTCTGATGAGTTACAATCAGTTTATGTTATATACAAATTGCAGCACAGCACAAATGCAGAAAGGCAGTAATGACAGTTTTAGCTGGAGATGAGGATGGGTGGTGATACTCTACCAAAGTCTAGGGACTTTCAGCTGCATACTACTCTGAAGTCCTAGATGTTATATCTCTGTTATATTTTAAAATTAAATTAAAATTACATTTTATAAAGGGGAACATGTCCTTTCTTACTCTAAACAGCATCAGATAGATATTAAACAACTCTCAAACAGTGAAAAATCTTTAATTTCTAGAAAACATGCCTTGTGTCTCCCTGGATGAACAGTTGTGAAGGATATGACATCTAAAAATAGAAAAAATAAAAAAACCTCAAACTCCATGTTTATTAAAAACATATCCAATTCCATTGAAGCAGTTTGCTAATTTTACAGTGTTCATACACAAATGCTGCTGCGTCAGCCCCTGAAAAATGTTTTAGTATAAGATAGTAAAGCTTTTTTTAAAAAAAGGTATTATGATTTTATTTAGGAATTTTTGGTCCTAGCTCTGCTGTTAAGTGCAAATTGAGCTTTTCCAGCTGCATTAAAAAGGTCAGAGTATTTTCACAGTTCTGTGTCAGCCACAACCTGGGGCTTCGTTTGGTGTCCATTTTTCGAGGATGGCTGGCCAGTCCCATTTTCCCGAGCCCCTCCATTGAGATTTGGTTTATCCTGCAGGCCTGATTGTTCTTGAGAGGCTACAGGGATCTCAGGATTGCCATGGCTATCATTTTCGATGTAATAAGGATCTTCACCCTAAAGAGGTTGGAGGTACAAATAATAAGAAAATTCAGAGTTAAACTAAGCTGTTCAAAAGTCAACAAAGTGACTTATATAGAAAATAAAATAAATATCTGTTCTTTCAGTCAGGCCCTTCAATCAGGGATTTAGAAAAGTATTAAGATCATATTCCTGGTGGGGTGAAGAGGGAAATCTTGTTCATGTATGAAGTATATTTCAGTGGCCTATGTGATCAATGATAATAATACAAAAAATTCAACATAAATATGTACACTTAAACATGTACACATAAACACTTAAATATGAGCCAGCAGTGTGCTGTAGCTACCAAAAAAGCCAAGATAGTGCTAGGCTTCATTAACAGAGGGATAGAATCAAGGTCATGTGAAGTGTTAATACCACTTTAGTAATAGTAATAGTAGTAAAGTTGGAAGGGACCTTGGAGGTCATCTAGTCCAACCCCCTGCTCGGGCAGGAAACCCTACACCATTTCGGACAAATGGCTGTCCAGTCTCTTCTTAAAAACTTCCAGTGTTGGAGCTTTACTGCTTCTGGAGGCAGCCTGTTCTACTGATTAATTGTTCTCACTGTCAGGAATTTTCTCCTTAGTTTCTAGGTTGCTTCTCTCCTTGATGAGTTTCCACCCGTTGCTTCTTGTCCTGCCTTCAGGTGCTTTGGAAAATAGCTTAATTCCCTCTTCTTTATGGCAGCCCCTGAGATATTGGAATACTGCTATCATGTCCCCCCTTGTCCTTTCTCTTCATTAACTAGACATACCCAATTCTAGCAACGTTCCTTATATGTTTTAGCCTCCAGTCCCCTAATCATCGTTGTTTGCTCTTCTCTGTACTCTTTCTAGAGTCTCAACATCTTTTTTACATCGTGGTGACCAAAACTGGATGCAGTATTCCAAGTGTGGCCTTACCAAGGCATTGAAGAGTGGTATTAATACTTCACGTGATCTTGATTCTATCCCTCTGTTAATGCAGCCTAGCACTGTGTTGGCCTTTTTGGCAGCTGCAGCACACTGCTGGCTCATATTTAGGTGATTGTCTACTAGGACTCCGAGGTCCCTCTCACAGTTACTACTATTGAGCATGGTGCCACCTATGCTGTACTTGTGCATTGGTTTTTCTTGCCTAAATGTAGAACCTTGCTTTTTTCACCATTGAATTTCATTTTGTTAGTTAGTGCCCAGTGTTCAAGTCTGTCCAGATCCTTCTGTATCTTAAGCCTGTCTTCTGGAGTGTTGGCTATTCCTGCCAGCTTGGTTTCGTCTGCAAATTTGATGAGTTCCCCATCTATCCCTTCATCCAAATCGTTGATGACGATGTTGAAGAGTACTGGGCCCACAACAGAGCCCTGGGGCACCCCACTACACACTTTCCTCCATATAGATGCAGTTCCATTGAGGACCACTCGCTGAGTACGGCCGGTCAGCCAGCTACGGATCCATCTGGTGGTGATTCTGTCTACCCCACATTTTTCTATCTTATCAAGTAGTAGGTTGTGATCTACTTTATCAAATGCCTTACTGAAGTCCAAGTAAATTATGTCCACAGCATTCCTCGGATCCACTAATTTTGTCACTTGGTCAAAGAATGCAATAAGATTTGTCTGGCATGATCTATTTTTGACAAACCCATGTTGGCTTTTAGTAATGACTTTGTTGCCTCTAGGTGTTCGTTGATTCGTTGTTTGATTATCTTTTCCAGGATCTTCCCAGGTATTGAGGTCAGGCTGATAGGTCTGTAATTTCCTGGATCCATTTTTTTTCCTTTTTTGAGGATGGGAACTACATCAGCTCTTTTCCAGTCCTCTGGTAGTTCCCCTGTGTTCCAGGATCTTTGAAAAATATAGTTCAGTGGCTCCGATATCACCTCTGCCAGTTCCTTGAGAACTCTGGGGTGTAATCCGTCTGGTCCTGGCGATTTGAACTCATCTAGGCTGGACAGGTGCTCACTAACGATTTTCTTGCCTATCTTAACTTGTGTTTCTGTTTTGTTTTTTGTGGCACTATTTTTGATAGTTTGGTCTGTTTTTTCCCTTTGTGTAAAGACAGATGCAAAAAATGAGTTAAATAGTTCTGCTTTCTCCCTGTTGCTTGTCACCTTCTTGCCACTTCCACCCACTAATGGACCAATCATTTCCTTCACTTTTTTCTTGTTTTTTACATGTTGAAAGAAGCTTTTTTTGTTATTGTATTGTACTTTACAATACTTTACAATACAATACATTGTAAAGTGTACTTTACAATGCCTTGATAAGGCCACACGGAATACTGCATCCAGTTTTGGTCACCACGATGTAAAAAAGATGTTGAGACCCTAGAAAAGTACAGAGAAGAGCAACAAAGATGATTAGGGGACTGGAGGCTAAAACATATAAGGAACGGTTGCTGGAATTGGGTATGTCTAGTTTAATGGAGAGAAGGACGAGGGGTGACATGATAGCAATGTTCCAATGTATCAGGAGTTGCCACAAAGAAGAGGGAGTCAAGCTATTCTCCAAAGTGCCTGAAGGCAGAACAAGAAGCAATGGATGGAAACTAATCAAAGAAAGAAGCAACCTAGAACTAAGGATAAATTTCCTGACAATTAGAACAATTAATCAGTGGAACAACCTGCCTCCAGAAGCTGTGAATGCTCCAACACTGGATGTTTTTAAGAAGAGACTGGACAGCCATTTGTCTGAAATGGTTTCCTGCTTGAGCAAGGGGTTGGACTAGATGACCTCCAGGGTTTCTTCCAATTTTATATTATTATTATTATTGATCATCGCACAGTCAGCCAGATGTTCAGACTGGATTTGGCATTTTGTCTACCTATCGAGTCCTTACCCAGGACCTGGGATAGGCAGATGTGGATGTTTGATGGTATTCCAGATATCGTCGCAGGATGGAAGCAGTTCCTAATAAGGCTGCCTTTTGCAATTGACTAATAGCGAATTTGTCAATGCCAATGGTGTTCAAGTGGTGCTCCAGTTGTTTTGGAATTGCACCCAAGGTGCCTATGACTATTGGTACTACCCTTGCTTGCTTTTGCCACAGTCTTTCTATTTCTATTTGTAGGTCTTTGTATTTTGTTATCTTCTCCAGCTCTTTCTCTTCTATTCTGCTGTCTCCAGGCACTGCCACATCCACTATCCAGACTTTTGGATGTGGCAGTGCCTGGAAACAGCAGAATAGAAGAGAAAGAGCTGGAGAAGATAACAAAATACAAAGATGATGATGATGATTATTATTATTATTATTTCAATAAAAGGAAACATTGGATATAATACTGAGAATCCAGTATGCAATTTCATTGTTTATTCTGGTATCCAGGGTTGGAGCAGAAAAATTATTCATAGCTTACTTCCAGAAATTTTTTACAATGGAAGCACCAGAAAATTAATCTGGAGTATTTTTGCTCAGAGAACAGATTTTAGCAAAAAGCTATGACGTATTCCCATGAATTGTTAAGAGGTCTTGCTCTGACTCTTTGCCTATAATCTCACCTGCATCTATATTTATTGATTATAGAAACTGACAGTAATATCACTAATTTGCAATAATGGAATGATAGTTTAGTTTCTGAAAGCTAATGTAGTCTACATAATGTATAGTCCAGAAAGTAAATAAATGGAATAACAGGACATTCATTAGCTATTGTTGTGATGACAATTTGGCATTCAATTTGTCAAGATTTTATACTGTATGGTAGGGCTGTAGATTGCTTTGGATTCAGGTCTGGAAAAAGACACAGCTTCTGTAAGGTGTTGCAGGTGCTCATCCCAAATGTTCTAAAATACCTTTTGAAAATTGTCTATGAAACTGTTCAGAGCTCTGTTTGCATTCCAGGTTAATGAAGGTGACCTACAGAAATTCATTGTATGACAGATGTTATTTAAAGAGAAATATATTTTCCTTAGAGAGAAACTCTTTTTTAAGAAAAATATTTGTGAACAATATTTGCACATGCCCAAATATATAGTAATGGAAGAATAGCAATCCTGTCATTTTTCTCTGCAACTGCTATTATATGCCTTGAACTTTCTACTTGTTCTGCCAACTATAAGCACTAACCAGCCTTTCTCCCATAGGACTCCAGCTTCGTCGTTTCATAAGATAATATCCAGCCAATCCCAAAAATGCCAACAGCAGACCGATGGTGACCAAGGCAATAAGGGTCCTCCGAGAATGGACCTGGTGAATCTCAGTGCGTTCCTGTTTGTGGGATTTTATCCCAAGCTAAAAGGAAAAAACAAAATAGGTTCAACCAAAGAAGCATGAAAACACCTGCCAGGAATGCAAATAGCAATTTGCAATTTTGTACCCTAGTCTATTACAGTTAATCTGTTACAATGTCAGGTAGCTTGAAGGCTTTCACTTTGAAATACTCTCACACCTTTTTTAAACAAGACATAGCAAGAATCAGGAAAGGACAACCTAACAGCTCCAAACTGTTTAGGGAGTTAAAATATCCTGTTTATGGGGAAGTGGGGCTGACAAAATGCCCCATTAAACCTTAAGAACAAGCCTTTCAAAAAAAGTTTTAAATAGCAAGTTCTTACTAAAGATTGAAGATTCTATGATCCTTGGTCATTTATCTTTCTGGGCTGGTGGCTTCCTGGAAAAGCGGAAGAGGCAGAATTAGCCTCTTCTGGGAGTGATGAATTATGTGATGCTTGGGCAACAACTTGAAAACATCCCAATAAATTTGTGTGTTATCACTATTACATATTTCACCTATTGCATATAATACAGACTATTTCTTTACATCATGGTATGACATTAGGTCTGAGGTAGACTTACAGAATATAAAGTAAGACAGAGAAAGCAAAAATAGAAAAAAAATAAAAAAAAACCTTTGAAGGGAATGCAGAGAATGAAAAGGCACAAAAGGGGAGGACTAACGGCAACAAACAATTGCAGACAGATTGGTCACATGTGCCAGCTGGCTATATTTCAGACTAGACAAGTACATTGGGAGTAAAGGAAATACAATAATAAAAGGATGTGGATTGAGGAAGAGGATTATATAAGAAAGAACAAACTAGTGTAAACAGCCAACCACCAGTACAATAAATGTTGCACTCCATGTAAACCTACCTAAACAAATTCTAAGTCTAATTCAAAAGTGAGACACAATAGGCGGAATAGTACTGTCCATTTTGGGAGGAAAATCATAGCAACATAAAAGAAAACCCCATCAAATCTCTTAATCCAAAGTAATTCAAAGCACCTCATTCACTGATTCTTTCAAATGATTCAAGAATTCAATCTGAAGACTCAGTGTGAAAATGTGAATTGCTGAACCTTTTTGAAATTGAATCTCACAGCTTTAGGATATGTTTGGGAAAGTAGTTTGGAAAGAGAGAAGAAGTCTTGTGTATTTCATATGTTTTGTATGTTAAGTTACAACACGAAGGAAACTAATTTTCAGGATGCGATTTCTGGAAACTCTTGGAACTTCTTTTGCACTATATATTAGAACTCTGCACATTTTGAAAGCCATTTATGTCTTTCATGAATGAAACAATTCCATGAAAACAATTTCACTTGTCTTTGGAAAAATTCTCTGGCAATTCCCATAGCTAAAAGTGGTTTCTTCACATGCAGGGTAGATGCACAAAAGCCAATGGAACTGTTGGTTGATGTTTTGATAACACCTCAAATCCAGGAAAATGCATATTGCTTAATGTTTAAAAGTGTTACATTTTGGTCTGTTTTCTAAAAATAGTGAATTGGAAATTGGTTGGGAAACTCCTACAGTTAGTTGCTTGTTATAACAATTTGATTATTATTAAAATATTGACAATTTGTTCCACATTCTTTAGGAAAATATACCACTGTTCATTTACATGATTTTAGTCATACAGGATCCTGGCATACAAAGCATACTATTCAGATTCTGTAATATTTTAGGTTTTAAATTTTTTATTCTGTCTCACCCAATGATATATATAAAAGCATGAATAAATTACCACTTTCAAATCAGGTTGCTTGTCATCCAGAAAGCCATACAATGCTTCTGCACCTATATTTTCTAAAGCAAAGAAAAACTGAAATTTACTTTCAGAGCATATTGGAATTATTTATCAAGCAAAGAAGCGTTAACATTTACAGCTTCACCTGCACAGATTTTATTCAAAGATATATATGGCTTATACATCTGTGGTTTATTAAATAAGCCACAATTGACTAGAATGATAAAATATAGCATCATCATATACTGCTGATACATAGTGTACACCATAGCCATGAGTAGATATGCAGTAAAATTGTTAACTGACTCCCTGGAGATTGTTTGGGTCTGGATGAGGAGGAACACACTTTAATTGAATCCCTCCAATAAGGAGTGGCTTTAGATCTGCAAATCTAACAATTGCAGGGAACATCCATTTTTTAAAACTCTAAACAGGTTGTATTTCTTTGTTAAAAAATGGTTTGCAACTTGAGAATTCTCCTATTTAATTACCAAATGTCAGATAAGCCTTTTTGTACAATTACAACTTTTTTTCTGGATTTGGAGGACTTCCTCATAGTCACTAAAGCTGTAGTCACTTCTATTAAATCATTGCAAAATGCTCAACATGGAATGACCCTTGGAAACTGCAGCTGAGCAGCTGCAGTACTAATGGGAGTTGCCTTAGTTTCCAGCTGAATTCTGGATATGATTTAAGGTGGTAGTTGTCACATTTAAAACCTATATAGATCTGATCCTGGTTATCTGGCCATCTTCTCCTTAATTCATTTGCCTGTCCAAACAAATCAAATAATATACCAATAGCAATAGCACTTAGACTTATATACCATCTCATAGTGCTTTACAGCACTCTCTGGACAGTTTAGAATCTAGGTCCTCATTTTACTGACCTTGGAAGTAATGGAAGGTTGAGTCAACCTTGAGCAGGGCCGGATCGAACTCCTGGCAGTGGGCAAAGTTAGCCTGCAATACTGCATTCTAATCACTGTACCACCAAGGCTCCTAAATAAATAAAACCAACACTTCCGGGTCCTATCACTCCAAGATTATAACTGATGGGACCCTAGAGGCAGGCATTCTTTGAAACTCCCTTCCAATGGAAGTGCCATATCATTTTTAGGCTCCAGGAAAACTGAAAATCAACCCATTTTGTCTTGCACATGAAGAGTATTTTTTTTAATTGAAAGATAGGGCACACTATATGTGTGCTTCTGGAAAATAATTATATCTGTTTAAGGATTTGGGGAGCATTTTATCTATTTACCTCTGTTTAGCTGCCTATGAGAATGGACAAAATGCAAGCATAATAAAAATACATAAATAAGTTATAAGCAATTGTTTGCAAATCAAACTGAATGTGTTTACATAAATTTAATAAATACATTAATAAATAAAATGCTGAAATAAAACCAAATAACACTATGGCCCATGCAATCAGTGAATCCAGTCAGAGTTTCCAATTAGTATTTGAATATTCTTGTGATATATATACCAATATTTGTTTGAATTTAGTAATGACAGGAAGGTGGGGGGGAGGGGTTATAATTTTTTATTTGCTGCTGGCCACCACATTTAGCTGATCTTCAAAAAGCTAAGCTGGAATAGATTGGTTAGCACTTAGATGTGAGATCACAAGGAAATCCCATGACCTCTAGACTAACTGGGAAGTAAACAAACAAACTAAATCACTTCCTGACCTTAATTTGAACAGAAGTAACACCTAATTGAGGACATCTAATACATTTTGAAATAGTTGGTTTTTCAACTACTTTCTGCATTCTCCCACACCCCAATCTAACAATGAAGAAGATAGCAAAAACATTGGGTTTACTTATCTTGCTAACCTATAGCAAGGGTTGCTGGATTGGGGCTAATGTGTTATATATACTTGCTGGATTAGGGCTAATGTATTTTATATATAAAATTTGTCCAATCAGCCAAAGATAACATTATGGTTTCATTCCACATGTGAAATCTAGTCAATCTTAACAAGTCACTCATAGCTGGTATTCAACTTGATTGCAAGCTGTAATAAATCAGTTCAACTAACCTGTATTGTTAACTGCAAGCAACAGCATGCATTGGTGATTCACATCAGAGTCAGCCAGTTCAATAAAACATGGTACTTCTTTTTTTTTGCAAACTAATTTGCTCAATCCCTCCCCCTTGTTTCTTTTAAAGTTTTCCTAAAAACAAAAAAAAACAAAATAAAATAGTGTTACTTCTGTAGAACATTTTTTCTCATTTGTTTTCTTTACATTAACCCAACATCCAGTGGCAAATTAATTATCACTGGCTTCTGTAAACATAACAACATTCCCATGAGCTACAGTTTATCCTCCCAATAGCAGCTATTTGTGGATTTCTTGGCTCAAAATCTACAAAGGTTAAGAGAAACCACAAACATTAAGAACAATGTTCCAAGAAGGCACAGCAGCTCCATTTATGGAATTACTATGTCCTATTATGACTATCTAAAATATATGCATAGGAACATTCTTTATGGTATATTAATAGGCACTTCTCTTAAATGAGACAGATTATTATAAATTATAGCATGTGAAAGCAGACCTACAGAAGATAAGACAAAGTTTAGAGCATGTTTTAGTTATATGCTTGGGGTTCTTAATTTGCTTTACTGAAGTATAGTGGCTGAAGAGGATTAGATGTCCGGTTGTTAAAAAATAAAAACAGAAAGAATATGTACTGAAATATTTGTCAACACATTTCTGTGGATACTGATTACTAATTAAATATAATTTAACTTGCTGATTAAATAATTAATGTCATGATAACTGTTCATTCTGCAACTATATTCTGAATCAGCCAAAGCAGCTCTTAATGTTTTGAGATTATGAGCACTGTATCCTTCTCCACTGTTACCAGGCAGGAGATGAGGGAAATAACAAGCACAGAGTTCGCCTTCCTGTTTCAGAAACGCCTTGCATATTTCAGATGGTTCTTTTATGGCACATTTTGCAAGGATAAAATCTTCCCACATAAAGATTAAAATAAAATGTCGCCTTTCCCAAACAGTTGTGGAGGAGACAGGAAGAAAAGTGTGAGGCTGTAGTT
This sequence comes from Crotalus tigris, assembly GCF_016545835.1. Lineage (NCBI taxonomy): Eukaryota > Metazoa > Chordata > Lepidosauria > Squamata > Viperidae > Crotalus > Crotalus tigris. The sequence goes on from NW_024100456.1 coordinate 14,668, forward strand.
ATTTCCCCTCCACTTAGTCAATTTGGACATCAAAGGAGATGTACAGGTCAGGGTCAGACTCAGAAAAGCTAGGCTACAATAATCTAAAGCAATTTAGAAATATAGGCTGGTTCAATAAGTTGGAAAAAAGATTGAGTCTTCCTCTGGTTGTTGAATATTTTATGTCTAGTATATATTCAGCTAGTAGAATTTTCTTTAATTCTTTCTAACATTGTGGAATTTGGAAAAAAATATGTACAAAGGGTGGAATTCTGTTCATCTGTTTGTTCATCAGCACAATAATTCTAAGAAAACTGGCTAGAATGACACCAAAGAGAAGCAGGTAAAAGAAAGTTTTTAAATGGGCCAGAATTGCTTGGGAGCTGTGGAGAAAAAACATTCCTGGTAAATTATGAAAAAAGCAATTGGGCAGCTGCTGAGAACTTTCCTCCTGCCTCTCAGAGCAGGACATATGCAATATCTGTTCTACAGCAAACATACACACACAAAATGTTATTGTTGGAGTTGCAAGAGAGCAAGGACCATTTTCTCATGTTGTGTCTGTGTGGAAGAATACTAAACTTCCTGAAATTCTGCCCTTCCTTAAATCTCGTGCAATGGAGCTAACTTGTAAAATTTCATGGCTGTTAAAAATAAATACTTCCATGTGCAATATTTAATTCACAGGTAGCATCACTACAGAGGAAGAATCTACTTTTAATCACACTCTATTATACAAGAACCATCACCAGCACTTCCCCTTAAATAAAACAAAAATATAAATGTCTGTCTGTCTATCTAAATAATTATCAGGGAGAAATCTTCCATCCAAGTCCACTTTGAATTACATATAATTCTTGTTTAAAAATTACAGTTGGACACAAGTAGCTTGATTGTTAAGCAAAGCAGCTGATAAGTTAATCTGCAAATATCTTAAAGTCTTACTTTGGCTTTTCAAAATTTGCAAAGTTATGTTTTCATCCTTGTCATAACTGCAGTCACAGTCTGAGCCAGTCACTAAATGAGGATTCCCTGTATCTAACTTTCTACTGGCTGGGACATTCATGGATAGATAAGCACCTAGAGTAGGATTTTAAATATCAATCTATTTAGGATTTCGGATATCAGTTCATATCTTTAGGTGGTTTAATTGGCTTCACAAAATTCTCAAATGGTGACTTAATGTGACCCAATGGAATAAACAAAAGCCACACAATAGAAGTAAAAATGTAAACAATCACAGTATGCATTATGCATGGAAAATGGAAAAATGAAAATAAAACCTAATCAAACCATTCCCACAAATATTAGTTCAGGATACTGAGGAAAAACCCTTATGTTTTTTTTCTTTCTTTTCTGTGGAAAGAATTGTTGAGAAGATGTCAGAGTTTCCTTTCTAGTGAATGAACTAGCTTACTGGAAAAAGCCTGACAGAAAGACAAACAAGTGAAAGAGTTCATTCAAACTATTTGTGGCTCAGACACAGCAATCAGTCTTAAAAATAATGTATGAGACAAAGTAAGAAGGCCTGATCCCAATTTCCAGTAAAAATTAGCCGAACTATAAAGCTGCAAATTATGTGTGTGTTCAGGACGATAATACATTATAGTACCTTTTCAGTTTCTGTGGTAGGTGAAAAAGATCTCTATGAAGAAATGTAGGTGCACATAAACCTATATGTTTAAACTGATGCCTTCTAGATATATCAGCTACCATAATCTCTCTCCCATTGATGGAGGCTGGTGCAAGATTTTAGCAATTAGGATAGAATAATAATTACTATAAAGCAATAAATTATAAAGTGACATTTAAGTTTATAATTGGAATGTTCACTTATGAAAACAGATTTTGCTTGAAATTGTTTCATGTTTCATTCTCCTTATGAAAAATTATAAAAATAGATGATTCAAAGATGAATTTTATAATAGTTTCCTGTTCATCATACTATTATAATACCATCATCCATGTTTCCTCCAATAGCATGCATGGTCATCACAATTAAAGGAAATATTATGAACCGGGTTCTTAGTCATCCACTGAAAATTCTTGTTCATGAAAAAAAAAACAAAAAACCCTGTCCATATACCAGTGAATAAAAACAATATTTCAGATGGAAATCAAACATTGGTTTGTGACTTCCTGTTATAGACTATATTATAATGCTCCATGTTGACAAATTAATATTCACAATTATTCATTAGGTAGTTAATAACTATTTTGCTTATTATGTCTATGTTTGAATGCTACATAGAGCATTATTAGCCAATATAGCACTATTAGTCAATTGTTAATAGTTTAGAAAAACCTACAAGCCATTAGTAATATCAGGACTGTTATTGAATAATATTATCAATGTTTTATCATTGGGGATATGTTAATAAGTGATTTCCAAGGCTTACAAGCCTGTATCAAAAGTTGTGATGACAAAGCCAGAACTTTAGTCTAAAGGCTACATCTGTACAATATTCACAGCCTGATTCATTGTAGGCTGTTTTCCTAATTTGGTGTCTTTCAGAACTTCAGCTTCCAGGCTTTCCAATCAATGATTTCAATAAATACATTACTGGCAATGTGTGAAAAGCTGGCACTAGAAAATCTGTAGAATGCGTAATGTTTTTAGATGTTTTAAAATATGAAATGTCTACTTTTCCTAGGCATTGTATACCTAGGCATTATGAAGAATGATAAGAGCGTCCCATTTTTGGCATTCTATAGATTTCCTAGGCATTCTATAAAATGCTAATTTCACACATTGACAGGAACATATAAATTATGTCAATCCTGCAGAGGAGTAAGCCTGGTTCTTAATTATGTACAGTAACTCATATAACAATAATGATCAAATTTGATGAAGTTTACCTAATGCTGATCCCCAATAAAGTGTGTAAATGAATGGAGCTAAAGGGTAGATAACCTGCATTATATTATCACAATTCTAAATAAATTATTGACACAATTGTGTTACTTGTTTTTCTGCTTAAATATCAACCCACTAGGTGGTGCCTATGCTACAAAAGTGAGCTCCTGCAGGAGTTTATTTCAGCATAATTCTTGAAAACCTTTCAGCTTAAATAAATTTCATACATTCTGCCACATTTCAGATCTTTTAAAATATTATTTTAACACAAACTTTCAATGCATTGTGTGCTCAACATAATTGCTTACTGGCTTAGCTATAGTACAACTCAAATTGCAAAACGTTCGTCTCAAGATTTCAAGACAGAAATTTTGTGGGCCTTGAAGAGAGGCTAACCTCCCATTTCTGGACCTCTTGCTTTACCCCAACATTCTGCTGCCTGAAAAAACTTTTCTCAACCAACTGGTTTTAACACTTTCTAGTCAATGTCTAATCAATTTCGCAAATCTTTGCGACCTCCCCTCCAATTCAGCTTAATTTTCCTTGTTATAAAAACAGGATACCACAAATTCTTACCTTGGTCTACCCTCCAGGATATACATTAAAAACTAACCACAATAATGCTAAAATTAAGAAATTGGTATCCAGACATCATCATGCAAAAACTTACTTGCTTCACAATATCACATAGAAGTATGGAGTGATTGTTTCACAATCTCACAGTGCATATTTGATCACTTATCCTTCTTGCCTTTTGCCCAGATATCTATGCTTTCCAGTTATTGGGCTCAAATGAGCCATTACTCTCTTTCCCCTTCCCTCTTACACCTTAGAGAAGCTTTATGCTGTTCCTACAAGTATGGATGCTGTAGTGGAAAAAGTGCCTGGTGTGTAAAAATGATGCTGGAATCCATTAGACAATTTATAAACTTAATAAATGGAATGCATGAAGTATTAGGGGCAAAACATTGTCCAAGTCTAGAGCCAAATGGGTCATGACGAACTGAAATGCATGCGGTTTTGCACTGAATAGAAACAATTACATTTATTGTTTAAAGATGAGTGGAGGATAACCCTCACTTTTTACTTTTCCAAGTTTGATCTTTCATAGCAAGAAATTATAGTCCTCCCCACAACTTTTTATCTTAAAGCAAAGCAACCTCCCCCTCCATTGTAATGAATGCCTCCCTTGCCATTTTCTCTCCCTGACTACTTACACAGGATTGGGCTTCGTGGAGTTCCAAGCATACCACTTCAGTGGCAGGAAGCATCTGCTTGATTTTCACACATGTGATGTTGAACTAGAGAAAGAAAGGATGGAAGAGTGTATCATTGAATTTCTCTTTGTCTGGTGTCATTTGGCTATTCATTTGCTAATAGCATTTCTGTGAAATAACCAGTTAATTGATATGTGCTTGAAGGGTCCTTGGTGCTCCCTGAGCTTGGTTGTTGTCTTGCAGATGGTTCATTACCCAAACTATGTAACATCATCACTACTAGTCTGATGATGTTATCTAGTTTGGGTAATGAAATGTCTGCAAGAAAACAATTAAGTTCAGAGAGCACCGAGGACTCCTAATTTTGATTCTGAATTACATATATTCTCCTTTATTGATATGTGCTTATTGAATAATTCAAGAAAAAAGAATAAACAATGTTGCTAAAATGTGACAGAAAAAAGCACAAATATTTTTTTCTTGTGGAAAAAGTAAATCCTAAAGTATAACAAAAATGATTAAAAAGATCTTTTTATGCTGACATGTAATTTTAAACAAATAGATATATTAAGCAGACAAACCAGCAACTTGGTGCAAAATTGACCACAAAGAAGATGTTAGGCAACTATCTCTGAGAAGGCATTTCTACAATAGAGACCCCAACATCAAGAAGGCTGTTTCTAAAATACTAGTTCACCTTATATGGTGGGGACACACTGAGCCATACCTGTGAAGATAGGTTCAGGCTGGCAGCCATATGTGGGAAATAATTATCTTAGGAAATAGTCTCATGGTTCTATTATGTTAGAAAACTTTCAGCTCTTTTCTGAAAGGAGACATAATGCTATTTGTCTGATGGAAGCATATGAAATTTTGGATTCAAAAACTTCATATGATTCCATCAGACAAATAGCATTATATGGCTGAAAAGACCATTGGTGAATACAGGGTAACCTAAAATGGAGATATCAAACCAAAGAAACATAAACATAAATATAAATTTTATCCAGTAGAAATCATAGGTGAACTTCCTCAAAGGTAATAAAACTTATCAGATTTATGAAAGAAGGGTTGGATTATGCTACTGTACTGTTCCTACTGCCTTAGGAACATTGTAATTCCAATACCGAGAACAGAGTCAATGTAAATTCAGACTAAGTCCATGTTTATGCAACAACAATTTTTATTGCACTGAATTAATTTTATTTGTACTCAGATACATTTTCATATAGCAAGATAAGACTATGTGACAATTCACATTTTTCTGAACACAAAATAGTAGTAGTAGCTAGTAAAATGGCCATGTAGAACACCACATAGTTGAATCAATGTTTGAATGTCAAATGCTATAAAAAAATCTGAATGTGGGAAAGCACATTAGAGAAAACCACAGCTGGGAGTTGTAAATTTATGTTCCCTCTTTCCTGCACATGTGTGCTTTCGGCAGTTTGCCAATGAGCTGTTGGAGCTTCCTTTGCTGAGGAAAAAAGTTATGTAAACACATCCATCCTCTTGCACCCACTTCCCCAATAAATTGAAATAAGAATAACAATAGCCTAGGTGGGATTCAAAGAAATAAATGGGCACCTATGAGAATCATCCAGGAAGCTGAAGAATATAGGGTGGCACATTTGCAAAAGTAACTAAAATGCCATGTTGATGAGACTGATTAATATATCAATCATTGATTTACAATAATGATCCCAATAAGGAAAATTAATCACTTTTCTTTTCATATCAATCCTAAATTTTCACAATCTTACCATCACATTGTTGTTCTCAGTCATGGATGTAATAAGAAAGATGGTGGAATTATATGTTGTTGGCTCAGTAGGACCATGTGTTAGAAGTGATGTTGAGCTTAAATTATGAGTCGTTGTCTCATTGTTAATAGTCACTATTGCATTCCACTGTGTAGTAAATGACTTAGCTGTTGTATTTGGTGAAGTTAAGCTTATTCTGGATGTGCTGGGCACAAATGTCTCTGGCTTGGTAACATTACTTGATGTCTCTGGAAAGAAATAAAGGACTTGATTGATGGATAAAAATGCCAAATCCAGTCTAAACATTGGTTCACTAACAATAATACATGGTCAATTTCTACAAAAGATGAAGGGAAAGTGGATAAAGATATAAGATTTCCATCTGTCTATTACAAAAGGCTACATTACTTGGATCTGCATATATACTAGGCTGGTACATTACAATATCCCAGTTTCTTGGGAGGAACTTGATGTGTATGAAGACACACACCATCTAAAGAACTGGCAGCTGTGCTTTCACATTTTTGTGTAAATAATAATAATAATAATAAGCCCTTGGAGAAATACCCAAAGGGCTGCCTAGAAACATGGAAATTTTGAACTTATTAGACCTGAATATTGTGACTTTGCAAAAAACCACCCTACTCAGAACTGCCTGTATACTCATGTGCTACCTTAACAGCTCTTAGGTCCTTGGTTAAGACTTAAACTGTTAAGTTTTTACCAGTCCCAGACTGTGAATCAAATTGATGATGATGATGATGATGATTAACAACAACAACAACAACAACAATAATAATAATAATAAATCATCTTACTCATCCTATTAGTTTTCTCATAGCTGGCTATTCTTTTAATAGGTTATGAGTGTACACTTAATGATCTCAAATAGCACATTTTCACCTGGAGCTTCAGATGAATCAGTCAGCCATACCCAAACATAGTTTGAATAATCTCTCTCAACCATTCTAACCAGCACAATATCTTAATCAAATAATGATCTCTAAGAGTTTTCTCTTTGACTAGATTTAATACCTTCCCAACAGCTGTCACTGAGGAGGAGATATGAAGAGATTCCATTTGAGTGAAGACTGTGTCCCTCTGGCACAGGAAAAATACTGACATTGAGCCATGTTGCATTGTGTTGTGTTGTACTGTTCACATTATGTTATTTCACATTGGAAGCTTTTATCCCTATGTTTAGACTAATGTCCTAGTCACTACTCAGATTCATTTTCTCTTCATCTATTGCTATCTGTTCAGTTGAACTTTATCTTACTGAACATAGCTAAATGTTGTCTTTTTGTCTGCAGTATTAGCTGTAATTTATTAATAATCATGTTTCAAATATCTATTGATCCAGACAAAGAGATTGTTTATTGTTAATTTTAGTCTATTTTTTTAAATTGTTACTCATATTTAGGCTTCACAGTTCTGAACTCTGCTCTTTACTTTCATGTCTCACTATTTAGGAGTTGTATGTCTTAATTTGAATTTATTTTGAACAGATCTATGATAGTGAAGTCTGATCTGAACATTTCAGATGTTTAACAATACATTTGCATAATAAGCAAAGCATTTTATCACTAGCTAAACAATTGATTTAAAATAATAGCCTGGAACTGGGAGAGGGGAAGTGATAAATTGATATCTAGAACTAAAATTAAAGTATACTTATAACATCTCATTCCTGATGAAAGGTATTTAAAAGTTGTACAGTTTCTTGAGAAATTGGGAAACTGCACTAAGAATTATTCAATGAAAATTACATTTCAATATTTTTTTCTTTCTTTCATGTAGGTCAGAATTTTAGCAGTCTGAGAAAAGATGGGGAAACTCTGAGAAAACATAAATGGCAACCCTTTGAGGAAGTTATGTTTTTATCATAAATGAATAAATGAGTCAAGCTACTTCCATAGAAATGTTGAAGCCAATTTACCTTCTAGTGATGGAGCAGTAGAGTTTAAAGAGGTAAAATTAGAAGCAGAGGTAGGAGCAATGATTGTTGTCAACCTCTCAGCAATGGTAGCATTTGGAGAATTAGTTGAATTAGTTTCATCACCAGAGACTGGATTTTCTAAAAATGAAAAAGGAAAGAAATGAAAAATATTTATAGTTGTCTAGTACAATTTGACGCTGTAGAAGAGGTTTTGATGAGGCTCAAAGTGGAAATGCTGCAATAACAAAAATATGGAGTCCTTTTCCTTATTGTTCATGGTAAAAAGTTTACTTGATGCAAATAAAAAAAATTGCATATTTGCAAGAATGGTGACTTCTCAACAAATTGATGTTGCCCGTTTTCCTCTTATACATTGGCACAACAGAAACTGATACAGGTTAATTGTTTATTATTATTTACTGGACAACCTGTGCTCCAAATGCTATCAACAACAACAAAAACAACAAGAATAATATTCAATCTAAACAGAAAAACAGAATGACCCTTTGTGGACAAAAAAGCAGTGGGAGTGGAAATGACTTACACCTTCCTGTTGGTTTCCCCATTGAGTTTCCTTGTGGGAAGTTGGCAGGGAGTTTCAGAAACCTTCCTTCCTTCCTTCCTTCCTTCCTTCCTTCCTTCCTTCCTTCCTTCCTTCCTTCCTTCCTTCCTTCCTTCCTCCCTCTCTCCCTCCCTCTCTCCCTCCCTCCCTCCCTCCCTCCCTGGGAAGCACTAGGGGAACAGGAAGGGGAGAGAGAGAGATCAATGTGGGAAAGACATGCTACTGGCTCAATTGCTTATACATTGGCTTAGATCAGCGGTTCTCAACCTATGGGTCGCGCCCCCATTTGGGGTCGATCGACCATTTTTCGGGGGTCGCCAAAGGCAGCGATCCGCCATTTTCTCCCCTCCGGGGGTGCTGCCGCACATGTGCACTGCGCATGGGGGCGGCGGCATGCCTCCGGGGGCAGCGCCGCACATGCGTGCCATGCATGGGGCCGCGCATGCGCATAACGTTTGTGTGACGGGGGTCGCCGTCACACAAACGTTGAGAACCGCTGGCTTAGATTAAAGTTATTCTGAAAAAAATACGGAAAATGTGAATTTCAGGAAGAGTTTTGGGGAGGGAATCAACACAAGAAGGCATTCAGGAAGGCAGTTCTAGGAGTATCTAATCCAGGCCAGCTTCTTCTAGAATGCAAGGGTGGAGCAGAAGCCCTTTGGATGATTAAAATTTACAGGAAGGGATGTGACAGAATATAAAAGCAGATAAGCAAGTACATCCCATGGAAGAATTTCATGTACCCCTGAAGTCTAGCCTTTGAAACCTAAAGTGCCTCTGCCTTGGGAGATCTTGTTTTGCAGCAGTGGACCTACATGCCATACAGTGGGTGGGAAGATCAATTTAATAATGGGGATTGCAATAGCAACACTACTATATTTTCTAATTTACTGTATATTTCTCTTTCTAGACTCTAAATAAGAAATATATCCACATTTCATCAGGAGAGATCATGTACCTCCAAAGCCACAAGCATGTAATATACACATGTAGAAAGGTATACTGAGAAAATTAATCACATTATACTTTTCCCCATTGCAATTAAGCAATTTGAGAGTGGGAGAACAGGTGGAAAGGGCAGGCAGACAGCTGAGGCTTCTTGCTTAGGCACCAGGGTGGATGGCAATAATATAAGCAGTCCCTGATAATAAAAACTTGGGGACCCATTGCACTGAAACTACAATATCATGGCTAATACAGGGATAAAAAGTCAGGGGTCTTTGTGATTTCCCAAGCCATAGAGGTGTGCTTCCCACATGCAATTCCTAATATGAAAGAAGAGGGGAATTATTTCATAGATATTTTTATCCTATCCTTGCTTGCTTCTTTATTCTGGTCCAGTTACATCTGGAATGCAATCAATCAACATACTCCTCAAAGGTCAAAAACAGCTCTTTGCTGGAAACTCTTGCCCCAAAATGGAAGCATGAGAAAGGTATCTAGAGGTCTGAAATACATAAAGGGATGAATATAAGTATGTATATATGTTTATATGTTTATATGTATATATGTATATATGCATGTATGCATATATGTATAGGATCAAATGCTATCAATACCCATCTGAAATCTTAGGTTGTCCTACCAGGGACAAAATTAATATAGACAGAAACCATATCAAAGGACCTGAGAGGAAAAAAAACAAAGACAGAAAATATGGGTCATCTTGAAAATAGCGAGAGTTTGATTGACTGGAAGAGAACCAACTGAGAATCAAATCATGAAGACAACTTTTAAGAATTTGGACAAATAGGGAAATCAAACAGGAGAGAATAACCAACTATGTCAAAGACTGAGCAGATCTTATAAAGATGGAGGAGTGAGGAGAGCTGGATTGGGAAGTGGGGCATTGAAAATACTTGTTGTAAGGGCCAATCAGAGGATGATAGTGGCAGAAATCAGATGGGAAAACTTTAAAAGTAGGATTGAATGAAAAATGCTGGTGGAATGAAAGATAGCTACTTTAAGGAATTTATGATGCAGGACCCGAAGGCAATTAGAGAAATAAAGAATAAAGATATAACTGAATTAGCATGCCTGTGCATGCACACACTTATATATGCCTCTTCATTATTTTTTTTTTTGCAAGAAATTTCTGTATTAGAATAGGTGTTTCCTATCATAATACATGTATTTGTATACAGATGTTTTTAGTAATTGATGTTGTTTTTGTTTGGAAAATTGTACTGAACTATTCACAGTAGTGCTGGATTGCAACTTTACTTTAAACTGTGCTGGCAGTAACTCATAGAAGCTGAAGTTTATCAACATCTGGACAGTTATCTCTAACCTAATTCTTTGTATTTTTTCACACAATATTTAAGATAATATTTCCATTTATAATTCCAGTAATAAAACACTGATACCTTAAAATATTTATTCCTAATTATTTTGTCATTTTAGATTAAATGCACTCAAGCTTTCCAAAATTAGTTGATTCTAACAACAAATGCTAAAAATTTCAGACTTTCAAACTATTGGGATTGTACTACATTTTTTCTTTAAAAGTCAAGGCAAACTTGAAACTCAGGTAACAAGAGAACAAGTTTTAAATCGTTATTTCTATAATCCACATTTCACAACAGCTTTGTTTGTTACCTTTTGTGAAAATATTACAGACACCTAATGTAACTTTTGAGCTACTATTATTGTTTCTGATAGCAGACAATTTTTCATGTGCTTCTTTCATGAGCCATACCTCTCTAAGTTCCTTTACAATTGTTTGAAAGTATGTTTTAGAGGAATTTTAATCATGGTATTTTTCTTCTACAGGTCAAAAGGCTAGAAGCAGAACAAGAAATCAATTATTTTCCAGTGTTTGGGCAAGGTGTATATTTATATCCACCAGCCTTATTAAAAGAACATTCTGTTGTGCAAAAGGATATGTTGCCATTGCCAAGAATTCTGGATTATCTTAAAATTAATCTAGAACAAATGTTTAGAGCCAAGTGCCTGAAACAGAGTAATTGATGTCTCATATAACATAGCTCAGGATGTGTGTATTAATGCTGCAAGTTCACCATAGTGTTAGCCAGACATTATTTTGTATTCACTGCATGAAAGGCTATTTGTATACACATTCCAGTTTGCAAAGAACTAACATTCATGTATTTGTATCCAAATTGTAGACATGTGAGAGTTGCATGCTCATTTGTATACACATTCACTGAGTGCTTAGTTTATATTTGCTTGTATGAACTGCTGAATTTATGGTAATTACAAATCTTCTTAATATAAACTACTGAAAAAAAAACAGATTTATAGTTTTCATTTGATTTAGTATTAAATTTATATCCTGCTTCTTGATAGTAAGTTAAAATAAAATAGAAAATACTTGATACTATAAAGTATAAGATGAACAAAATTAAAATCCTACTAGGTAACTTCTACCTTTTAGGATCAACTATCAACAGTAAAGGGACAAAAAGTAAAAAAAAAATAAATGCCAAAGACTAGCACTTGGTAGAGCAGTCATGAAAGTCTCAGAAAAGATTCAAATGTCTTTATGTATCTATGCCTACAAAGATAAGAATCATGCAAACCGTGGTAATCTCTGTGGCACTCTATGGAATGAAATTTTTGGGGGGGAAAGCATGATAGGAAATGTACTGACACCTTTGAACTTTAGTGTTGAGAGGACTGCTGAGAATACCATGGACAGCTAAGAAAACAAATCAATGAATAATCAAACAAATCACAACAGAATTCTCCCTTGTGTCTCAAATAATCCCACTTTAGACATGTTATACAAAGACCTAGTTCTCTGGATAAGGCTCTAATACTGAGAAAGGTGGAAGGAAAGAAAGGACGACAACCAATGGCAAGGTGGATGGATGAGTTAGAAGACCTGAAAGACCAAGTTAGTGATAGATTGTCATGGAGAAAATCTATTTACATGGATGATAGGAGTAAAAATGACTTAATGGTACTTAATAATCACTTGTGAAAAATAGAATAAAATATCTGTGTTTTCCCCGTTGTTTTACTACTTTATAATCATGATTCTGCTCTCACTCTTCAGTAAGAATGCTTGTTCTATCTCTGTCACAAAGAGAAACTAGAAAGAAATATAAAATGAAACTCCCCTCTCTGTTTGGCAGACCATTCCTGAAGACAAGGCATTCTCAAATCTGCAGGAACCCAGATTCCTTATAATAATCAAGTATTATAGGAATTACCTGGAAGACAGGTATCAGATTATCCATGTGGTGGATTGATTAGTTTAAATTTTCCTTCTTCCCACCTACTAGAAACCTGTATTTTCAAGACTGCAGTAATGAGTAATGATCAGATATATTATAGAAATCAAAGGAATTGTTCTGTGAGGTTAAAATTCCTAATGAATTTAAGTAGCTATTTTGAATAGTACACTTTGTGTTTAAAGTTCATATTAAATTGCTTTAAACATTCCTGATCCCTTCTTTGTTAGTTTCTTTAATAAGTGTGCTAAATTGGGAACGTATATAAATTTTATCATTTTTGTATGCTCTTGGGTATGCATGCTTGCTTGATTTTTAAGGCAAGAAAAGGAAAGTCTTGGAAAAGGGGACTTGTCTTTTTGTAGAAGTGGAAGCCCAAACTCTGGATCATCACATGTTTAAACTGTAAATGGCTGTAAATCAAACAAGTGGTAGTAGTGCTTCAACCCTGGAAGTAAAAATGCAGAATATTGTAACCCATTCAACATCACTGAGATGATGCTGTCACACAAATTAGATATTTGTTTTTCTGAGGAACAAGAGTGCAGTGCTTTGTGTTCAATATTACAATGAAATTGAGAGATGTTATTAGTGGTGTGTTCAAACATCTGTGAGGCACAAGTTGAGGTGATAGGGAAGAAGTGTTAAGATCTCAGTTCCTTCAATTGTTTAAAAAACAGCTGTGGACCCTCTAGCACTTAAAAAGGGAGCTTATTCTCTTTATGTGCTTTGTCTACAGAATCAAATATTTCCATTCTGCTTTTGGGAAAATAAGTTTGTGCTTGTCTATATGGATGAGGTGAAATTGGGAAAAGCTTCAACAGGAAAAGCTTAAAGCTCTTCCGATGTATAGTGCTCTAATCTGATTCAGGTTCACTCCTAGCTGCATTTGTAGAAAAGAGAGAAATCCAGCCAAGGATCTCATACTATTTTTCATCTAGTTGCACCCTTTAAAATAATAAAAGACACGACAACTTGTTGAACAATGAATAAACTTACTCAATAATTATCCTTTCTCAGAAGGCTTTCTTCCAGCAAAAATATTATATGTAGTTGAAAGGAGGATTTAATCCAAAAATCATTGCCATATTTCTTTAGGAAACAATGATTTCATCTAGAGGTAGTAAGGCTCTGAAAATGGACAGTTTGTCCCATGAAGTAAGCTAGCATACTTATGGCTCTAGATCAGCATAAATCTGCATTGGGCATCTCACCTAGAGGAGAGAGCATCCTTCAATTCTCATTGGAACTACTTTTGCTAGTAAACTGCAGATGAAAGCCCTGGGTCAAAATCCTATAGTTTGAAAACCCAAGAAAATAGGAATGGCACTACTGCATTTAACCCTTTCCAGGTAACATGGAAGGATAAGCTTGAAGGATAAATCCCCCCCCCCCAAACCCCCACACAATTCAAGAAGTGAGTGCATGCTGAAAATGCCATCATTTATAATGGTGTCAAACTGAGACTTGACCTACAACTCCACACAATGTTTAGGCTGAGACTTAAAATAGTATCATGGAAATTCTATGCTTATCTTAAATACAAAGTAAGTCTAAACTAATCAGAAAAATCAGTCTTTAAAATAATGTTTGTCGGTAATTCAAGTGCAGTTAAGTTTGCATGAAGCACAAGACTTTAACTGCAAAGAAAACTGTCACTAATAGCTAAAACAAGGGCTCTACATTTACATCTGTGTTTCTGACCTTGCTAACAGAAAATGTCCTTCTGTAATGACACGGTTTACAGATATCAGTGGAAATATATGAGACATACTCTTTTATTAATCCATAGATTGAACTACAGAATTAAAGACTTTTAAAAAAAATCAATGATAGCCCATTATTTTAAGTATACTTTCAGAAAAAAATCTGTAAAAAGATCTAGTATGTATCTTGATAATTTGTGAATATAACCACATGTGAAATTAAATCTTATTCAGACATTGAATCTATTATCATGCTGCCATCTTATGGACAAAGAGCCAAAATGTAATAGAAATACAGTATCTCATCAATTTTTTTCTTACATAGTTTATTCATAAAACTGATGTTGATTAATCAATTAGATAAACAGATCAATCAGACAAATTGCTGTATAACTTATATATCAGTTGACAAAACCTTGACAAAATGAAATCAGTTGAATTTGAAAGCAAAAGTTTTAAATAACATTGGTCAGAGTGACCAGAGTTAGCAGCTCACAGTAAATATCAACATAAAAATAAAGATGTTTTCTGGCTTCAGTAACTCCACATGGGTAAAGTCTGAATTTAATGTTGTATGATTGTTACTTTTAGTGCAGCAATGCTTTTTCAATAGGAATGGGAGCAATTATTACTGGGCCTCACATTTGGGTATAATTCAGTATTTCAAATGATGGATCAATATCTTTCAAGGCAGCAAAATGAATCAGTTAAAATATAATGCTAATGGTTATTTTATTACTTCAGATTCCCACAAACACTTTGGTTTATATAAGCTTCTATGGACAAAAACAATGAAAAACAATAGATTAACATGAGATGTAGCAAGTGCTCTCGCTGTGTGTGTATATGCTCAAATGAACATTCTGTCCCTGTACCTCCCACAGGAAGGTCCTGAATATAGACTACAGCAATCGCAATACAAGAATTTCCACACCCACAACTGTCATAAACTCATGCAAAGAAATCAGGTCGATCACAATTAGCAGCACCCAAGCTGTTGAATAAAATAAGTGGGAAAGCCTGGCACCCTACAAGCAATTCGCTTAACAGACACACTGACCTACAATCAGCTTGCAAACCCCTCATAATCCAAATCAACTGCACAACCAACCAGAGAGAACACTGACTCTTAACCAACCCACGCAAGCTCCCCTACAACCAGCACTTCACCTGCCAATGACCCTCACCTGATGTAACCTCCCCATCACAAGACCCATCACAAAACTCCCATTGATGACACCTGACCTCTCACAAGATCCATTACAAGACCCTCATCTGACCCATCACAAGACCTACTGACCACACTAAGCCCTTATAAATAGAAGAATGTTGACACTGACATCCCCTAAACTCTGCTGAAGATGTTACCTAACCAACCCACAAGTTCAGAGAGCTAACTTTCACCCTCATAAATGGGAAAATTAAGCCTACTCATCTAAATGTATATTTACTCAAGTTCCATTGACTCACTTCTAAGTGAACAGCCTGAATCAGTGAGTTTAGATGGCAATAAATTATATGTCCTACAACCTTTACAGGTAGAGTGAGAAAGAGTCTTTTCTGTTATGGCACCAAGGTTATGAAAGTACATCCTTGGGTAAGTCTATAATTATGCCACCTAAAATATATTAGAAATGTATCTAGACTTTGGGTCATATTCAGTCTCACCTATCCATCACACTTCCCTAAAAAAACAAATGACATCAAGAGAAATGACTTCAGGAAGTTAATCCCCTGCTCTGATGTCAACCATTCTTCCAGAGAATTTTTTTTGCCTTTCCTGTGCATGCTTTCTCCCAGGAGAATACTGTTTGGAGCAACTCCTTTGCCAGCTCCTGGCTCATCTACTCTGCTTATGTTTTGGCTCCAGAGGACACACTTGAAGAACAGTTCCCTAGGGGATGGCATGAACTATCTGCTAATTCTTGAAGGTTTGGTTCTTTGTAAACCTTTGCAAATGGGTGATGTCATGGAAAGAACAAATCAGCTTTGTGGTCAGAATTCAATGTAGTACACATTATTCAAATATGCAGACATGTGGCAAAATGAAAACTTAGAAAAACCTATATGGTACTGCAAATAATTCCTTAATGGCTAGAATTCCTTGGATCTTTGAAAAGAAAAACTTGAATTATTGTTTGAGAATCTGAATTACTCTGTAAAATGAACTTAATTTAATTTAATATCAAATTTCTACAAACAAAAACAAAGTGGTTAAAGCACTAGGCTAGAAACCAGAAAACTGTGAGTTCTTTTCCACCTTAGACTTGAAGGCTGGCTGGATGACTTTGGGCAGTCTTCTCTCTCAGCCCAACCTACCTCACAGGATTGTTGTTGTGGGGAAAATAAAAAGTATTAAGTATCTTCACCATCTTGAGTTATTTTTAAAATATAAAAACAGGATAAAAATGCTTCCTGTAACCCTAACCATAATTCCAATAAATGTGATTACTATAAACATTTTATCTTTAAAGACAATCTTATGAATCTTACTCTAAGGAGGGTGAAAAACATGTTAATCCTTCATCAATCTGTATGTCAAAAAGGATTTTTCTCTGCTTTCCTTAAAAAGGGCAAGAGCAACCATAGGTCAGTGATGGGATTCAGCTGGTTCACACCACTTTGGCAGAACCGGTAGCTAATCATGTGTTGCCCAGGCCCAGAATGGACTTCCGGGCCAGAGAAGAATCCATCCACACAGAGAACTGGTTGTTTACATATTTGAATCCCAGCACTGCCATAGGGGTAGTATAGTTATTGAGGGAAGGAAGAGGTTGTCAGTTAAAGAGGAAGTCCAGGAAGTATGAGGCAAAATATTGTATTTACATTCAGGTCTCAACTTAGAAATCCTATTTTAGCATCAAAATTCTGGCTCTCATACAATTTTTTTTTTCCTTTTTATCTAGGGGCAGCCAATCTCTGCTCTGGCTATTGTAGAATTTGCCTTACAGAGGACAAAAGATATCAAGCTACTACATCTCTCCTTCATTCTCAATCAGAGTTTTCAGTTTGATGGAGATTCTACAATAGTCAGAAACATTCTGCATAATTCTGTCTGTTCCTTAACCACTCTACCAGAGTATCAGTTCCTTTGCCTTGCTAAATCTGAATCCATGAATTTTGGATTTGCTGCATCTAATGTATTAACCACTATATTTCAGTATGGTTCTAGCCTTTTGAGAGTGGTTATATAGAATCATCACATAGTGGTGGGATTCAAATATGTGAACAACCAGTTCTCTGTGTGGATGCTGCTTCCAGAAGTCCATTCTGGGCCTGGGCAACAAAAAATTAGCTACCAGTTATGCTGAAGTGGTGTCAACTGGATGAATCCCACCACTGCACCTGCAGCATTTGTCTTGTCCCTTTGCAACAGCTATTTACAACATAAAACTTTCCTGTAAGGAAGGAAGCAAAACAGATGAACAATCACCACATCTCCTTTATCTGCCATAGCTTTTTGAACTACAACTGATTTCCTCATACATAACTTTGGAATCTGAAAGTTTGCTTGCCTTTTTTTTTTTTTTTTTAGATGAATGCTTCAAACCAGTCATCTGTATTAGATGCAGGGGAAGCTATGTGGTGCATTTGCCTTTTTTCTGTTCTGAAAATGGAAGGTTTAACAGAATTAGATCAAACTGCACATATTTGTTAGAGCCATTTTAAGAAAAAGCAAATAAAAAAGAAAAATGATGAATTATAAAATGACCCCTTTCTCTTTTAAGGAAGAACTATGTTTCTTCAACCCACTCATACCCATTTCTTAGATAGTGAATAATTTTATGACTGTAATAGATATATCTTTGATGAAATAATTACAAGCTTTTCATCTTCCTAGGAATAGAGTGGAATAATAAGTATGCACTAGTGTAAATTGCATTGTAACCTCACTTTTGCTTTGCATGTTCAAACCATGCACTTTTAAAAATAATGTAAAAAATATAAAGCAAGGCAATGCTCACAATAATGTAAAAAATATAAAACAAGGCAATGCAAATCTTCCTTGCCTCCATATACTCATCACATCTGATGCAACAACTTAGTCTTGGGAAATGTGGGAAATTCTATATGCATGTTAGTATGTACATGTTGCGTCCTTGGCGGGAAAACAGACACGAGAAGCAGCTGGAGTTCTCAGTTTCTTTTATTCAGCGTTCAGCTTACAGGAAGATGGCTTCAGCCTCGCCCAAACGCCTCGCAGCCTCTTATATAGGCAACTCCCGGGTAAATGGGTTACTTTTCCCGCGCCAGCACCCGCGCATGCGCACGGCGCTGGCGACAGCCTGTCTGGTCCCGGGCAGCTTTGCACCTGCCCGGGACTGCCTGCAAACGCCCGAGCCGTTTGCAAAGGCTCGGGACATAACACCCCTTTCCCCCGGGCTAAAACTACTACCAACATACAACATTTATTTTATATGACATTTTGCTCCCCAGTGCTCCCACTGTTTACTGGCCTTTGCCTTGCCAGCAATGTTATGTAGTCTTCTAGGTACTTAGGAGATTTCTTTGCTCTCTGTGACCTTCTTAGCTGTGGGTTACTGGCATAAGTCCCCTGACTGGAGGGAGGCGTGAGCCTGTTCTCTCTATTGTGCCTGGTGTCTTCCAAGGACTGTGCCCCGATGCCTGGCCTGCTTGCTTGCCCACCGGGCTCGTCAGGCCAGGGCTTCTGTTACTTTGTGACCTGGTTGACCTACCTAGCTGTAGACCCTCAGGCCCCTTGAAGTGATAGCCGCTGCTGGGCGTCTCTGTAGAACCTCCTAGGTCAGTCCAAGACCTGTCAGGAGGCTGTTCATTCCCTGAACCCCATTCTGGGCTCGGGAGCTCTTTGGGTTTCTGTACTTTCCCCAAACTCAGGTGTTCCCTGATTTGTGCTAGGGTTGTTGTAGTCGGGACTTGGTTCCTCGACTAACTCTGTGTATGTTTGACCCCCTGTAGGATTTGGGGTAAGGTCAGGCCAACTTTGGGGATTGTGTGCCAGCTCTCTTGCGGGGAATGATTTGTTGGGATGCCCCCGGGTATCCTCCGTGACTGGAGTGCTGTGTGACGTGTGTGGAACGTGAGTATGCCCCCGGGGTGACTCCCTGGCTGGAGTAGGCATGAGTGCCTGTTGTGTGGGTAAGCTCCATGACTTCCTTTTCGGAGCAATTGCGGAATCTGGGGACGGGCCGTTTGTGGCTCCCTCAGTGGAGATGGGCAGCAGCTCATGCCCTTCCTTTTGCTCCAAAGGGTCCCCCTCCCCCCCTGGAAAAGACCCAGGAGTCTCAGCAGAAAAGTCTCGCCTAGAGCGAAGTTGGTCGATGTGCCGACGTAGGACACGACCGTTGTCCAGGGCAACCTCGTATGAGAGAGGACCTGTGATCCTGGACACAGAAGCGGGGACCCATGTATGACCAGGCCCGTAATTGCGAGCCCAAACCGGGGCACCCACAAGTAGTCGTCTAGGTGCCCTAGGATGTGAGGTAGATGAAGGCAGTCTGTCCGGATGCAACCGGTCAAGTCTCGTAGTAAGTTGGCGCCCCCAACGAAGTTCAGCTGGACTTCTCCCTGTAGAAGTGGACGGTGTGGTGCGATAAGAAAGGAGAAAGTCAGCCAACCTGTGATGCCAGTCCCCGTAGGTGAGTCTCTTCAAGGCGTCCTTTGCGATGCGCACCATGCGTTCCGCCATACCGTTGGTGGACGGGTGAAAAGGCGCAGACGTGGCATGACGAATCAGGTTTTCCTGTAAGAAAGCTTGGAATTCGGAGGAGGTGAATTGAGGGCCGTTGTCGGACACAATGACATCTGGCAGCCCGTGTGCAGCAAAAATCCCCCTCAGTACCTGAATAGTCTTTGCAGTGGTGGTGGATGAGACAGGCACAACCTCAAGCCATTTTGAATGGCTGTCAACAAGGACCAAGAAGAACTGGCCCTGAAAGGGCCCAGCGTAGTCAATGTGCACCCTAGACCATGGGGACTGTGTTTCCTCCCATCTATGCACAGGAGCTTGGGCATCTCTGGGCGAGATCGTTGGCACAGGTGGCATGCGTGCACCTTAGCCTCAATATCTTTATCTAAACCAGGCCACCACAAGTGGCTTCGTGCAAGAGCCTTCATACGGACAATGCCAGGATGACCCTCGTGGAGGGATTCTAAGACCCTAGTCCTCATTGAGGTGGGAATGACAACTCTGTTTCCCCAAAGCAGACAACCCTGAGAAAGGGACAGTTCGTTTCTTTTGGACCAGAAACTCTGAAACTCAGGACTAGGGCAGTGCTCAGGCCACCCGGACAGGACCCAGGAGCGGACACGTGAAAGTGTGTGATCTGTACCCGTTTCAGCGGTAACATCCCTGGCACTAAGAGGGAGCTCGGGCAAGGCTTGGATTGATAGAATGTTGACAGCTGGCGCGGGGTCAGCTTCTACTACTGGCAGAGGCAACCTAATGAAGGGCCCCCAATCAGCATAGCCCATTCTTTCCCAGGCTTGTGGAAGTAATGAAAAATCATATGAGACAAGAAAATAGACCAACTAAGCATTTAGGGGAAATGATGTGGGGAGTCTGCTTACGTGTGGTAACCAGTCCCAGCAGAGGCTTATGGTCAGTGAAGACCGTGAAATGCCTGCCATATAGAAAATCGTGGAATTTTTTAATTCCAGCAACAACAGCCAGAGCCTCCCTGTCTATCTGAGCGTAGTTGCACTCAGCAGAAGACAATGTTCTGGAGTAATATGCAACAGGAACCTGAGTTTCCATCAGACCTGAGGTGGCTCAGGACAGCTCCAACCCCGTAAGGGGACGCATCACAAGCGATGCACACAGGAAGGGACTCGTTGAAATGTGCAAGTACACTGTTAGAAGTGAGCAAAGCCTTGACTTTGTTAAAACAACCCTCATGCGTTTGTGACCACTGCCACACTGCTTGCTTGTCTAGTAGCCTGTGAAGAGGCTCAGCTACACTAGCTGTATGTGGAAGAAAAGAATTGTAGAAATTCAGGAGGCCTAGGAAGGCCTGAAGTTCGGCCTTAGACTTTGGCCTGGGTGCTTGTAAAATAGCAGTTAGTTTGGATTCAGCAGGATGAATCCCAGCAGCATCAATTTTGAATCCCAGAAATTCAGTAGAAGGCACCCCGATCTTGCATTTGTCTTTTCTGAGCTTGAGGCCTGATTCCCTGAATCTTAACAGGACAGCCCTAAGTCTTTCAGCTAGAATGTGTGTGGAGTCTCCTGCAATCAAGACATCGTCAAAGTAGGGGCAGACCCCTGGTATACCTCGTAGTGTGTTTTCCATTACGCTTTGGAAAATCCCAGGAGCGACATTTACTCCAAACTGTAGCCTTTTTACTTTAAAGGCTCCCCTGTGGGTCACAATGGTCTGAGCTATGGCAGCATCATCATCAACAGGCAGCTGTTGATATGCTTGAGCTAGGTCAAGCTTTGCAAAACACGCCCCCCCTTGAGAGAGGCCAGGATGTGACTGACCACAGGAACAGGATAGGCATGTTGCTGCAATGCCTTATTGAGTGTGCATTTGTAATCAGCACAAATGCGAATGTCCCCATTTGCCTTTAGAGGCGTGACAATGGGGGGTCTCCCACGGGCTGGAATCAACAGGTTCTAGGATTCCCTGTTGGATTAGTTTGTCTAGTTCAGTGTCAATCTTACTTTTAAAGCAAAAGGGACCCTTCTTGCTTTAATCCTACTGGGAGTGACAGTGGGGTCTAGCTTTAAGGACACAGGGGGTCCTTTGAATGTGCCCAGCTGGGGGCTAAAAACATCTGCAAATTCTTTGCAGACTTCCTGTAGGTCGAGTGTTTGTAAACTGTTGAGTCCTGTGACGTGTATCCCCAGGGCCTCAAACCAATCGAGTCCTATGAGACTCGTTCGTTCACCCCCTACTACTAATAAGTCTAGTGGACCTTCAAAACTCTTGTATTGCACGTTAAGGGTGGCCTCCCCCTTAACACACACTCGAGTTCTGAAAATCTGTTAATACAATATCAGAAGGCCTTAACTTGGCCTTAGACCCACTTCTGGAACAAATCTTCCTAAATGTATGCAATGAAATGATGGAAAGGGCAGACCCTGTGTCTAGTTCCATAGATAATGGAACCCCTTGTAGCTTCACGTTGAGTGACAGCTTTTTCTTCATGGGCTTGTGTGTGCCTGTTCTACAGATGCTTCTTCGCGAAGCGCAAAACCCTACCCTATTCTGGCTGGGGAATCTGGTACCTTTCAGGCGTTCTTCTTGGGGTTGTGCCTTTCGTCGGCTCAGACACACAGCTGCAATGTGCCCTTGTTTGCCACATGCCCGGCAGGTAGCGGAGCGGAACTTGCAGTCGGTTCTTCTGTGGCGACCTCCACAGCCGATGCACTTGAGCGGAGCCGAAGAGTTTCCCTTCTGGTTCTCTTCCTTCGCGGGGTGTAGACGGTCGACTTCCTCGTCCGGATCCTCCTCGGAGTTTTGTCGGACGTCTTCCTGGTGCACGGACGCACCCTCTGCACTGTTTCTGATCGGCCGCATGTTTTTGATGGCGCCGCCTGCTGCTTCTTCTGCGGTGACTTCCCTTAAGGCGTCTTGGAAGGATAATTCTTCCTTTGCGAAAAGTCTCTGTTGTAGCTCGCGATGCCTTAACCCGCACACGAATCGGTCCCTCAGTCGTTCCTCGAGGTCCTTGAACTCGCAGGGCTTGGCGGCCTTCCGTAGCGCGGCGATGTATTCCTTGGCTGTTTCACCGGACCGTTGATCCCTCTGCTCGAAGGTGTGGCGCCATGAGATAACGGACACCTTGGGGTGGAAGTGCTCTTTCAGCAGCTTCTTCAGGTCTGCGTAGCTTACAGACTCTACTGGAACAGGTGCTGCAAGGTTTTCTGCGATTTCGAAGGCGTCTTGGCCGCAAACGCAAAGCAGGGTGGCGGCCTTCAAGCTATCTTCCCTCACTTGGTTTGCCTTGAAGTAGTTCTCCATTCTGGATACGTAGGACTCCCACCGCTCTGGATGTGAGACGTCGAATTCCGAAAGCCTTCCGATTTTCGCCATCTTCGGATCTTCAGGAGACGGGTCTATCAGCCAGCCTACCCCCGAATGCGCACCGGATTGGCGGGTAGCTGCCGAGTCGACGCCGTTCCTCTTCCGCCGCTCAGGACTCCTTGGGTAAGCTTACACTTCTTCCTTTCCAGGTAGTGCAAGGCATCCCACCTTCGTCGCCAGTGTTGCGTCCTTGGCGGGAAAACAGACACGAGAAGCAGCTGGAGTTCTCAGTTTCTTTTATTCAGCGTTCAGCTTACAGGAAGATGGCTTCAGCCTCGCCCAAACGCCTCGCAGCCTCTTATATAGGCAACTCCCGGGTAAATGGGTTCCTTTTCCCGCGCCAGCACCCGCGCATGCGCACGGCGCTGGCGACAGCCTGTCTGGTCCCGGGCAGCTTTGCACCTGCCCGGGACTGCCTGCAAACGCCCGAGCCGTTTGCAAAGGCTCGGGACATAACAGGTAGGTAGTGACTTTAGGCTGATTCCTCTTTTGACTGCATCCCCAGGCTCTGCCACTGCTTCCCTACATTAAGTTTCTTTGAAAACAAATTATTCATGTGACATTTTTGGCAGCAAGACATAAGAAAATTGACACTGCCTTCTTTCCAACATGTACCCTGGAAAGTCTTGGTGGTCTCCCAACTGAGAGATAACCTTCTCTAGTCCTGCTTTTTATTCAGGTGGAACTAGCAGGGTGGAACTATGTAATGAGACTGGTGTCTATTAGGATTAAACAAATATAAAACACTTGGATGAACACAATTAGTTTCCATTAGCTCCTCGAAAAACAACTATTAAAAAAAATCGGCAGAAAGCTTCATGTACCATCTGTCTTGTCCCTTAAAAAACAAAAAACAAAAAAAAACAGATGTATGGTTTAAAATGATTTTCTTTTTTGGCAAAATAAAAATAATAATAATTTGTCGGATGCAGAAAACATTGTGAAATCTGCTCTTAAATCTCACAGTATTCTGTAGGACAAGGTACAGCTAATGTTTATTATTGGTTGATTCTGGTAGGTATTAAGCCTGGCATATGCCACCCAGTCAATAGTGAATAAAATTTCCATTTTGGGCCAGTTGATACTGTGTGCTTTCAATTTTCAGAGGAGGTGAAAGATCACCAAAAATGATAAATGTCCATTCAAAGAATCCTAGCAAGAATTTCTCTAATAGTTATCAGTGGTTCTAAATATATGGAAGAAGAATTTATAGAAGATTTACCTTTAGCTTCTGAAGTGTTTCTTTTCCACAATTAATATGCCTTATAGTATCTTATAGTCATCCATTTCTCTCCTTTGTACTACTGTTTCAGATTATTATTATTTAATTTATGACTCATCAGATAGCATGTATGGCTCGTACCATCGCTCTATATCATACTATATGCAGAGGCAGATTTTAATGTCCTTATAAAATGATTAAGATAAGAATGTCTTTCTTGGATTTGAGATCTACCAGCAAAATTATTCCACAGAATATTTAAATCAGAAAAGTGACACTGAGTTAGTTCTTGAACAATTGTCTTAAACAGAACATACTTCCTGTTGAGAAAATATGCATAAGATTGTGGTGTTATGTCATCTTCAGGAGAAGTTAAGAACAGTTTTCAATGTGGATTGGCTGATTTAATTTCCACACAGACAAATATTTTCTCTGTTCAACATTCATTCATTGTGTTAAGTGAATAAATATGAACTTCCCATCATATCTTGTACACAAGACAACATGACTATTCCAGTTCTCCTCATATGCTTTATTACAGAGAGATTGGGATCAGTGGTGGGATTCAGCCAGTTTCACCAGTTCAGCAGAACCAGTAGCTATTTTTTTTTGTTGTTGTTGTTGTTGCCCAGGCCCAGAATGGACTTCCGGAAACAGCATCCACACAGAGAACCGGTTGTTCACATATTTGAATCCCACCCCTGGTTGGGATGGATGGCGCTGTAATCCAAAACTTCTGCAAAGTTACGCAGAGTGTTAGGATGTTAAGCAGTCACTTAGCTCTTTTTTTTTTTCTCAAATGCTTTTTCCCATCCATGAGCAATCAACAAGAGAAGCAAAGTGGAAGAATTAGGGGTGACATGATAGCTCTATTCCAATATTTGAGGGGCTGACAAAAAGAAGAGGGGACCAACCAATTTTCCAAAGCAGCAGAAGGCAAGATAAGAAACAATAGATGGAAACTAATCAAGGTGAGAAGCAACCTAGAACGAAGGAGAAATTTCCTAATCGTAAGAACAATTAATCAGTAGAACGGCTTGCCTTCAGAAGTCATGGGTGCTCCATCACTGAAGGCTTTTAAGAAGAGACTGGACAGCCACTTGTCTGGAATGGTATAGGGCAGTGATGGCGAACCTTTTAGAGACTGAGTGCCCAAACTGCAACCCAAAACCCATTTATTTATCGCCAGGTGCCAGGTGGGCGTGGCCCACTGGGTAGGCGTGGCTGTGGTGGTCATGGCAGATTGGGTGGGAGTGGCCAAGGTGGGCGTGATCACCTCAATGTTGCTCGTGGGGAGGGAAACCTGTGGGGGCTGGGCAGGGTTGGGGGAGATCCAGGGGGTCTCTGGCAGGTGGGGCTATGGATCCTGCA
Source organism: Crotalus tigris (assembly GCF_016545835.1). NCBI lineage: Eukaryota > Metazoa > Chordata > Lepidosauria > Squamata > Viperidae > Crotalus > Crotalus tigris. Next base: position 40,494 of record NW_024100456.1, read on the forward strand.
GGGTGAGGTGAGGCAAGGCAAGGCAGGGCGGGGATGCCATTGTCACAGGGCAAGGTGAGATAGGAGCCGGGGTGGCTGTTACCTGACATCATCAGCCCCTGCACACAGAGGCCAACAAGCACATGGGTGCTTGGATGCATCCAGTCACATAGGACCTCAGTGAGTCAGCAGGTGGCTGGTTGAAGAGGGACGGTTGCCATCTCCGGGGCATGGTGCATATGCCGACAGAGAGGGCTCTGAGTGCCGCCTCTGGCACATGTGCATTGGTTCGCCACCACTGGACTAGAAGACCTACAAGGTGCCTTTCCAACTCTTTTATTCTGTTATCCCAGTCACTGTGATATTATTGGGAAAATGATGCATTCTCTGTTAACAGTATCAATTTTGTCAGAGTGATGTCGTGATGGATATGATATAGCTTCTGACAGATATCCTTGTTCTCTTTGCTTAGTCATAACTGAAGTATCCTGCATTGGGTACTTGGGTAAACATTTCAGACTGTATTAAGAATCACTGAAGATCTCACATCACATCCCATTTCATGCTCTTCCTGTAGAAGAGGAATTTACTTTAAGGAAAAACACCCATGTTGCCGCGAGGTGCTTCAAATGTCTTGCTCACGATTGAAAAATCTGAGAAATGTCCTCTATTGATTTTAAACAGGGAGCAGTTTTATTTTCTTACACTCTATTTCTGCTCAACTCAGATTATCCTTGCCCTGCTTTGGAAGGAACCAGATCATATTACCTAGTTCAGATCAAACACAGTTCCCACTGACTTCCAATCAGGTCAATGCAAACAGAACAGAGGTGCCATGGTATCTCCCAGGAGTTTATTACAAATTTGTTTAAAAAAGAGATGGCTCTAGTTGTATGCATAGCGATTCAAACCTAACCTTTTGAAAAATGAGCAGCTAAATCTCTGGCTGGGAGGATGAACATATCTATTTAGTTTTCTCCCACCTTCAGAAGTTTTAAATGCTGTTTGGGAAATGACTCAAGACTTGCACAAGTGAACTGAATCTAAGCCTGCATCAGTATATCTGCAAATGTCAAATCTTTCAGTTCCTGCTCTCAAGGAGGTGTTAAAGCAAAAATTGTGCTTTAAGGGAAACACCCCAAAGTGCTTTTTCTGAGGCAACTGGACTTTCTTGTTTTTCTTTGAAGATGTTTTGCTTCTCATCCAAGAAGCTTCTTCAGCTTTGACTGGGTGGTGGGGAATGGAAGGATTTATACTCCTTGTTGACAGCTGGTCATTTGCATCCTTTTAGAGAGTTGTTGATGATCCTGGATCCTGGAGTTTATTGGTGTCCTCAGGGTCACCTGAGTGGTGCAAATGGGTGTGGAGCCTTCTTGGAACTGTTGAAAAGACTGTGTTGTAGACTGAAGATAGATGATGTTGCATCTCTCCCCCTTTATTGAGAGAGGGCTGTTCAATTTTGACCTAGATGGCCTCTTTGACCCTTCTTTCAAACCAACAGTCCTGTCTGTCCAAAATGTGGACTTTGCTGTCTTCGAAAGAGTGGCCATAGACATTTAAGGTAAACACCTCCTGACGTAAAAACTTAGATGAGTAATTATGTCCTCAACTGCAATTTTCTTGCAGTGTTACCAAAGTAGTCTGTGAATGTTTCTTTCTGGACACATTTTCGAGTTCCCAGCTAGCCATCAACCTGTTGAACCTGTGAGATTCAAAGATGGAGAGGGCAATGAGTGAGATTCCCTCAAGTGTCTTCTCTTCCTTCTTTACTTATAACAATTGGAGAAATGTCTTAGGGCAGTGGTGGAGAAAAATGAAGACAGAATGCCACCACAGTTATATGACCATGGTTGGGAATATGTCCAAACAGAAACCAAATAACAGAGATGGAAGAGACATTAGAGGTCTTCTAGTCCAATTCCCTGCTCAGGCAGGAAACCCTATACCATTTCAGACAAATCATTGTCCAATCTCTTCATAAAAACTTCCAGTGTTGGAGCATTCACTGCTTCTGGACGTAGGTTGTTCCACTGCTTAATTGTTCTGCCAGGAAGTTTCTTCTTAGTTGTAGGTTGCTTTTCTCTTTGGTTAGTTTCCATCTATTGCTTCTTGTCCTGTCTTCAAGTGCTTTGGAGAGTAGCTTGACTCCCTCTTCTTTGTGGCAGCCCCTGAGATATTGGAACACTGCTATCATGTCATCCCCTCATCCTTCTCTTCTTTAAACTAGACATACCTAATTCCAGCAACCATTCTTTATATGTTTTAGCCTCCAGTCTCCTGATCATCTTTGTTCATTCATCCACTTTCATTCTTCCTGCAGCTCTCATATCCAGCAGACCTAACTGAGGTTAGATGGCCCCTTCTGGAGAAAAGCAAGGTGAAGATTTAAGTTGCTGAGATTGGTCTTCAAAGCTTTTTGTACATAATGTTTCTCACTTGTAGCAAACTTACTACAAGTTAAATATCACTGGGGAAGGTTTAATTAATCAACTTGGGCATTGCCTTGTGAAAACTAGGGGTAAGAAATCAGGAGTCTGGGCAGAGTTCCAAGTAGTACAAGTTTAGTTCATGCCAGTTATACAAAAGAATCTGATCTATCTAAGGGTCAAGGCAAATTGGCACTAAATAAGAGTCAACAGGCTTCAAAGGGGTTGAACTAAGGTCTCTTATCAGGGCATAGAGATTCCAAACTGATTATGTTATTTGACCCCACCCCCAGGATCAGTTGGTGAAGCTACTGTAGGATTCTATTGAACTGTGGAGCTTTTTGAGGAAATGGACAGCCTTCATAATATGCCTTTTCCACCTGTAAGTTAGATTCATGGCCAAGGACTGACTCTGCTAAGCTTTAGAATCAGCCATAGTCATCCAAGTGCTACATTAAAAATTCTGCTATTAGAATCCCAGTCTTATTGCTCCACCTGCATTTCCTGGGAATCACAAATAAAAGAGATATTTGCTGTGATTATTCTTGCCTCAGATGAGGAGAGCACATCTTTCTCCATCTGTCCTCGCCACTTTTTACAGAGGCACGATTGAAATCATTTTAACAAACTACATCATTCTCTGTTTTGGTGGCAGCAGTGCCTCAGATAGAAAGTCCATAAAGAGAGTGGTAAGGACAGCTGAGAAGATCATAGGAAGCTCGCTCCCTGGCATTCTGGATGCTGCTTATAAGTGCTTATATGTGCTTAGAGCTCAAAGCATTGTTAGAGACCCCACACACCCACTTTATGGTCTGTTTCTGTTGCTCCCCTCTGGGAGGAGGTTTTGAAGTATTTATAACAGGACTACCTAATTCTGCAACAGCTTTGTTCTCTGTGCCATCCATCTGGTAAATTCGCAAGATTTGTGTTTCTCACCATGCACATGTATACACAACACGAATTAAACTGTTGTTTCTCTGTGTCATAGAATATATCTGAATTTATTTATTTATTGTCATATTTATGTAGTCATATATCGGAGGTGGTGACCCTTTGGCAGATGAATGCAACAAAATTTCATTTTAATGTACGCCGATTATTATTCTATTCTATTCTATACTCTACTCTACTCTACTCTACTCTACTCTACTCTACTCTACTCTACTCTATTTTACTCTATTCTATTCTATTCTATTCTATGAGTTGGAAAATGGAATGGCTGATGGATAAAGTTTTCTTGTTAAGAGTTTGTTCTCCATTTTTTTGTTTTTAAAGCTGATAATTATTGGGATATTTTTCTTAAGCCAAATGAATGGCTTCTAAGAAATGCCAAATACCCACACCCTCAAGGAGATGGAACAGAGAAGCTAATTAAAGCAATTAATTGCTACCCTACTGTGTTTTCAAAGACAGTAATTTTAAATGTGTGAGATATTTTTTAACAAGAGAGAAAGACAAATAAATACTGAAGAAGATAACCTCAGCTCTTGTGTTCTTCAGATTAATCTATCTGTTGTCCAAATGGAATGTCTTAACCTTTTGTGTTATTTTCTTCTTTTTCCCTCCTCCATCTAAAGTTTTCAGTTGTTGGTTTTTTTTAATTTCATATTAAGCCCTCATTGCAAAATCAAATTGAATTAGAAATATTAATTGAACTACCAGGTTAGAGTAAATGACTTGGAATTTCTACAATGTTAATAAGGCGGCCCATTATATACTTCATTAAACAAGCTTGTGTGCTTGTGTGTATTCATGCTGATACAGGAATCAGACCTGGCTTTGTGATCAAAGGTCATGAGGATGATTGTAAAGATTTAACTGGGTCTCCCAGATTCCTTTAGAAGCATCAACCAAGGATGAAGCGTTGCATTGCAGTTTTAATGCAGTGGCTGCATTAAAATTTTGCCCAGCCTTCTGAGGGATGAATTCTAAAAACTAGCAAGTAGGACCAGGATAGAAACCAGATATACATGCATATCTAAATTATATATGATTTTCATTTAAATTTGTTTACAAACAATTATGGTCAATATAAATATTTTCTAGTCACATAATAAATAGTTTTCCTCTTTTGTCCCATTAAAAATAATGATTTGCTAATATTCCAGATGTTTTTAGGACACACACAAGTCTTCAAAGAATTACATACCTACCACAGGGTCTTATGATGTGGCCTTTAAGTGGTAACATTCCACTCAAAAGATGTTGAATTCTTCAGTTGCTTCTAACCAATTGAACAATGAACCATGACAAGAGAGGATTTTTTTGGATTTAAAGAAGAAAACTTGTTTTGCTAAGGCTTGAGGGCATGAGAATACCATCTGTCTGCAATTCCTTCAACCACACACTTCCTATCCCTAGATAATGCAGTAATTCTTTTGACCTCAAAATGGCTATATTATAGAAAAAGAAAAATAGATATCTACTCACATATATAAGATTTTTTTTTTTTCATATTTGTAATGTGCTCGAAGTTAACAACATTATACAAAGTGACAGCTTTGTATTAGGATGAGGATGGGAAAAGAGGAGGAGGAGGAGGAGGAGGAGGAGGAGGAGGAGGAGGAGGAGGAGGAGGAGGAGGAGGAGGAGGAGAAGAAGAAGAAGAAGAAGAAGAAGAAGAAGAAGCAGAAGAAGAAGAAGAAGAAGAAGAAGAAGAAGAAGAAGAAGAAGAAGAAGAAGAAGAAGAGGAGGAGGAGGAGGAGGAGGAGGAGGAGGAGGAGGAGGAGGAGGAGGAGGAAAAGAAGGAAGAAGAAGAAGAAGAAGAAGAAGAAGAAGAAGAAGAAGAAGAAGAAGAAGAGGAGGAGAAGAAGAGGAGGAGGAGGAAGGAGGAGGAGGAGGAGGAGAGGGAAGGGGAAGAAGAGAAGAAGAAGAAGAAGAAGAAGAAGAAGAAGAATAAGAGGAGAGAGAGAAGAGAAGAAGAAGAAGAAGAAGAAGAAGAAGAAGAAGAAGAAGAAGAAGAAGAAGAAGAAGAAGAAGAAGAAGAAGAAGAAGAAGAAGAAGAAGAAGAAGAAGAAGAAGAAGAAGAAGAAGACGAAGAAGAAGAAGAGAAGAAGAAGAAGAAGAAGAGGAGGAGGAGGAGGAGGAGGAGGAGGAGGAAGGAGGGGAAGAAGGAGAAGAGAAGAGAAGAAGAAGAAAGAAGAAGAAGAAGAAGAAGAAGAAGAAGAAGAAGAAGAAGAAGAAGAAGAAGAAGAAGAAGAAGAAGAAGAAGAAGAAGAAGAAGAAGAAGAAGAAGAGGAGGAGGAGGAACTCTTCTTCTATTTTGTCTTTTTGGAAAAAGAATTGCAAATCTGTCAGTTTTCCACACAGTGTTTTTCTAACAATGGAACTGCATGTCACCTTTATTAATGCTGTAAAAGTAGAAACTTTTAGATAAAACATGGAATTTGCACGTGTGCTATGTAGTTTTTTTTTTTTTTAAGTGTCTAGAAAAGGGGGCTTAATGTAAATCATCACTTAATATACAATATGTGGTTTTTAAGAATGGGTTTTAATCTTATTATTTCAATACCTTTGTTTGAAAAAAAAAAGATAGTTTGTTGTTATAGAAAGTAAAACCAGAATCTCAAAAGGTCAAAAGGTTAATTCCATTTATTGTAATAGATATTCAAAAAGTGTCTCAGCTGGCAGGACTTTTATCTTACAAGAAAGGGACTGAATGAAAAGAAAAGAGGCTTTTTGTTGTGAAGAGACAAACTTTTGCAAAAATCCTCCAGGAACAGTTGAATAAAATAGAGAGGAAAGTTTTCCACATATTCTTCCTGACTTTTTCATTAGTTCCTAGTTAAGGAGGGGAAAAATGACATCTATAAGAAGGTCTCCCCCCCCCTCTCTCTCTGTCCCTCCCCCACCCTGTGTGTGTATATGTGTGTGTGTGTGTGTGTGTGTGTGTGTGTGTTCCTTAAAATGGCATATTATGTTCAAAAAATGGGGCAATTATAACCATTGCTTCAACAATCTGTTCTCTAGAATACTGTATATATTGCATTATTTCAATTCAGTTTGCTGAAGAAGAAATTCAATTCCACTCTACCTCCTTCTCTTCTTCTTTCTCCTCCTTCTATCCATAAAGAAGAATATTTTGCTGACATTCTCGGTGACCATGTTTTGAGTTTTTGCACTTATCTTGTAACAAAGCAATCAGATAGAAAGCTTCTACAGATAATTCGAAGATATATATAGATGGATGGATGGATGGATAGATAGATAGATAGATAGATAGATAGATAGATAGATAGATAGATAGATAGATAGATAGATAGGAGAAAAAAAAGAGGAGAGGAGGGGAGAGGAGGGGAGAGGAGAAGAGAGGAGAGGAGAAAAAAGATAGATTATGTTTCTCTGTCTATATTGAATATAAATAGCTACTTATAGTTACTAAATTTTTGCTTTTTTAATCCAACAGAAAAGCCACCAAATTTAAAGAATACTGTCCACCTTAGATTTTCCAAGGTGGACAGTAGTCTTACTATGAATTTAAACAATACATAATCTTGGAAGCAAGAAAGAAAAAGAAAAAGCAGGGGAAGTATAGTCTGCAGTCTCCTTGTTTTAGATATTTTCAAAAAGATTGTAGGTCTCATTTCCCATGCAAAACTAAACCTTTTACTTCAGCTGTTATATTATAATCATCCAAATATCCAAGACTCCATATTACAAATATGTCATTATCTTTTCCCTTGCTGGAGTGGTGGTGGGGGGGAGGATGTTAGCCTGATTCAGGCTTAAAAAAAAGAAATTCATTTCACTCCAATAGAAAGAACTAGCAGATGTTGTGCCTATTATTGTAATAGCTACTCAGCCAGCCATTGGTAACACATGCCCTTAAAACATTGCTCACCCGTGATTCTGTCTGAAATGTGATGCAGCCAACTGAAATTTTAGATGGTTGCCCCTGTGATTGTATAGGGCAGATGGGGAGGAAGCTAACCACCAGATAGCAAGAACATAAGTGAGCATTCAGATGAGGACACCCAAACTCCTTGGTGGTCTCCCATTGCAATGAACAAGGACATACATTCAATTTTGAAGCTACTAAGATTGTTGGACGAGCAGGGATAAAAATAGCCAGGGAAGTGATTGAAGCCTGGGAAATGGGCCTCTCATGAGTCAATAGGAATGCTGATTTGCCACCAGCTTATGAAGAAATTAGAAGGTGAGGGCTTGGCAGCACAAGGAAACAACAGCCAATGACTTAAAAGCCAAACATCAACACCCCACAACCAGGCACCATAAAAATACTACCACAGAACAGCCTAAAGTACACACTCTGCTAGAAGAAGTTCCCCAAGGATGGGGTCCAGCATGAGTCCAAAAGCTTGGAAAAGTACATTTCTGGTCCTGTGACCTGACCAGACTGGATTGAAGCATTATCCTGGGACACCTATATTCACCTTCATTCATTAACATAGTTTTAAGTGAGTGAAACTCTGAATAGTATCTGGAAAATGAGAGAGCTTAATTAGTATTGGAATTAACTAAAGAGAATCACAGAAGTATCTTTCTATCTTCTTGATTAATTGCCTTTCGGTGGCTTTATTTCATTATAACCATAACCACCGGGTGATGATCTGGGGCATATTAAATCACTAATGTGGGCATGACTTTTCTCCTTTTTCTCAGGTTTTCCAGACTTTAGAGACATCTTCCCTTGCCCTGATAACTCCAAAAGAATGGATCTAGGCAGCTTTCCAGGGCTGGCATACTTTCCATAAAAATACATATCGAGAATATTGAGTACATAACAGCTACTTGGGTTGATGCTGATCAGGTGTTGCAGGGGCAACTCACACAATATTGCTATGCACAGAAATGGAGATTAGTAAATCATCCAAATAAATCAGTGGTTCTCAACCTTTTTAATGCCGCGACCCCCAACTGGTCGTAAGTCATGGACTATCCAACTGGTTGTAAGTCGAGGACTACCCAACCGGTCGTAAGTCAAGGACTACCCAACCGGTTGTAAGTCGAGGACTTTCCCTGCCCGGGAGCGCCGCGCATGCGTGGTGCCGCCCCCTGCGCCAGCCAAGGCGTAGCTGGCAAGCGGCAGAGACGGCATAGGCCGACCACCGGCTGGGCCACCAGCTGGCCCAGCCCAAGGGAGGTAAGGCACCCGCAATCCTCACTGCGCCTGCCGGCCTCCCACCTCCCACCCCTGGTCCTCTTTTACTTACATTTTTAGTAGTTGCTCAGCAGGGAGAGGTGGAAACTTTGCTGCAGACAACTTGCAGCACTGTTTGCAGAATGGGACTTTTGGTGGGCTCAGCAGGGCAGAGACAGCCTGGACAATTCCTATTGGCTTTTGAAAGCCAATAGAATTAGACTCTATTCAAGAGAGTCTATTCTATTGGCTTTCAAAAGCCAATAGAATAAAAGGAAAAGGAAAAGGGGAAAAAAATGGCAGACTGCGTTGTTTGGCAACCCCCATGAAATGGTCGTTCGACCCCAAATGGGGTCGTGACCCACAGGGTGAGAACTGCTGAAATAAATAGAAGGGACATTGCATTGGCAAAATTACAGGGTTTTCCTGATGTGGATGTCACATTAGTACCTCTTTGGCCCTCTCAGTCATGTAACGTGTGTTACTGATTTTGATGTAAAAGGTGAATCTCCACTATAGAACTATTATGTAAATGACTACTGCTCTTGAAGAACAATATTGTGTCCCTTAAAACAGCTTATAACCCCAGAAGCAACTTCAAAGTAGGTTCATTTAAATTAAAATATGACTAGGATACAGAGAAATCCATTCATCAGTGAGTACATTAAGGGAGGAACATCCTATTCTCTTTAATTTTCTTTCTAACTGAGTTTTGTTTTAATGGGGGGGAGATGCTAATTGCCATTTGGTATCACAAAAAAATGTCCATCTGTTCTTGTTCTGCAAAATTTGGGAAATGACCATTTTTATTCACAAGGTCAAATAATTCCATCATATTTAGTAAGAAGCCTTTTGCTTTTCATTTAAACATCAGAAACAAATTCCCATACTGAAAGCTCAGAAGTCTGTGAAACATAAGACAGAGGGAAATATACACATGGGTATTACTGTCTACTCTGAAAAGGCATTCCTTAAATAGGTAGGGCACCCTTTGCTACAATAACAATCACAGACGCTTTGAAGATATAATTGACAAGCAATATTGGACTCACCGGGGTAACAAAACAAAAACAAAGCACTAACCGAAATGCATTCTCTTAGGACAAGTCAAACAAATTATGCAAGTAGGAACAGAATAACTTTTGGTATAAGGGAGACAATAACTTACCTGTTCAGCGTGAAAATATTCTTTAAATCAAATAAGGAATTTCCATGGGCAAACCAAGAAAGAAAAGTGAAGATTGTGCATGTCTCTGGCATGGTAGTAGGCCACGTGGCCATGATCTCAAAAGAAGTCAGGTGGAGAACAGGGTCATTTTGAAGTCTGATCAATGAAGTTGATTGAAAAGATATTTCGGTGGCAGTTTGTCAGGTGGGACTTAGCCCTATCTATTATTTCTTTCCCATAATTCTGTGTGAAGCTGAACAGAAGTAGCGGATGATAGAAATAATATGCTGGTAGATTTGAGGCTGGCGCAAAAGAGGAAAAGGAGGAAGAGGAGGAGGAGGAGGAGGAGGAGGAGGAAGAAGAAGAGGAGGGGGAGGAGGAGGAAAAGAAGAAGAAGACAGAAGAAAGAGGAGCAGGAGAAGAAGAAGAAGAAGAAGAAGAAGAAGAAGAAGAAGAAGAAGAAGAAGAAGAAGAAGAAGAAGAAGAAGAGAAGAAGAAGAGGAGGAGGAGGAGGAGGAGGAGGAGGAGGAGGAGGAGGAGGAGGAGGAGGAGGAGGAGGAGGAAAAATTGGTGCCACCATTTTTTTTTTTTTACTTTAAATACATTCTTCTACATTGAGAACTCTGCTTACTTCTTGGGCATGTTCTTTGGTCAAGGACAATTGTAACTCATATTTAGGAATGATATCTGGGAAAATATACATGTTAGCCCAAGGACTGAAACCTTTCCCACAGCTTCAACACATTCTGCTAAAGGTTTGCATTACAAGGAACATGTGTAGGGTTTTGATGCTCCTCAGCTCTCCTATCTTGAATGGCTTGTTTTTGGTAGGGCTGATTCTCTTTCATTCCTGCAGCTGTTGCTTTCCTTATTATCTAGAGCACGGGTGTCAAACTCATTGCGTCACATGACGTGTCGTGATGTATCACAACTTTTTTTTTGCATTGCCAGAGCTGGGGTGGGTGCGGCCTCTATATGATGCAACCGGCTCGCGGGCCGGCAGTTGACACCCCTGATTCTAGAGGATGATTCTTGTATCCTTATCTCAAATAGGACACAATAAAAAGATGCACAAAAATAACCTCATTCAAGCATCAGAATCCCTAATTCACATTGACCAGACCACCTTGACTGATGCTAAGATCAGCTTTAATGAGGGTGAATATAGTATGTTTAAGAAGACCAGGAAGAGATACAACTGATAGGTTTAAGGAACATATTACTACAGAGATTTTGTTCATCAAAATTGACTGAGTTCCACTAGGAACCCAGAGATGGATTCTGTCATCAGATCAGGCAGAAAGAAAATCTATCCTAGGGTATCTCCACTGCTCCTCATGGGCCACACTTGGGGGCAACTCTCCTCCAGGGGGGCTGCTGGTGAGGAGGGGGTTGCAGGGGGAGGTAAGGTTGGGGCAATGGCACGTGTGGCCACAGAGAGGGCTCCGAGTGCCACCTCTGGCACCCATGCCATAGGTTTGCCACCACTGAGTTAGATGATCATTGCATGAAACAAGAATGTGATGTCATTAAGCTTTCATTATGACATTATCTTAGGTTTGCCTCTACCTTATCTTTATTTGTTTCTTTATATGTTTATTTCTGGGCCACTAAATATCTGAGTTGGGCTTATACACTAACAATTGTAGTAATGTTTTTTTATCAATGTTAGCAATTTGTTTTAGCTCTGGCTTGATGAAGTATCTGTTGGCAGATTGACCTTACAAACAGAAACTTCTGCACATAACTAGAAATGTTGTGCCGGTTTTTCCTTCCAGTGGTCTTATGAAAGGGTACAAATACCAATGCTGTTTTCCTTCAAAGATTAGTGAAATTCTGCTGTGAATGTTTCAGATTTTGACTAATGAACTACCTGCAACTAATGTGCATTTGACATTTTCCTAAACCTAGAGCCAGGCCTGTGTGTGAACCATTTTTTTTGACCACAGTGTTGTTGTAAGTCATTTAGAGTTGTTTAAGATGGGCAGCCATATAAATCTTTTAAATAAATATATAAGTAAATTCCAAAGTCCTTGGAAAAAGAGAGATGAAGAACAGAAGTGGGATTCTCTCTGTGTGTGTCTCTGTTTCTGTCTCTGTCTCTGTCTCTGTCTCTGTCTCTGTCTCTGTCTCTGTCTGTCTCTCTCTCTCTCTCTCTCTCTCTCTCTCTCTCTCTCTCTGTGTGTGTGTGTGTGTGTGTGTGTGTGTGTGTCTTTCTGACACATGAGATATGTCATCTTCAATGAATATAACCCAACAACTTAGGAAAATATAATAACCAAATCACACTTTGGCTTAATGAAATTACAGAAAAAAAAAAACACCTGATAACAACATTTCAATATAATGCAGATTTAAAGAACACATTGAATGCAAAACCATTGTTATTTCAATTTTTCCTTCAAATACAGTAGCACAGAAGAGTGAAGAAAATTGCTTGTATTGCTCTGGGGATAATTTTAAAATGTGTAGAAGAGAGAAAATAAGAAACACACATCTAAAAAAAAAAGACTAGTTGTGATAAAATTAGATACCTTGCCAAAATTGTGTTTTCTTAACATTTCATTCTTTATAAATTAATCTGCAGTGTAGAAAGATATGGTAGTACAGAAATGAAAAAAAAAATATTGGGGTTTATGTAGTTTTGAGTGTCCAGATTCTTTCTTTCTTGGTACAATATATATTATATAATATATATTATAAATGTTACAGCATCTAAGGTTATTTATCTTATAACAAAATAATAAGATAGAAAATTAGTTGGTTTATTGATAAGCACTTATTAGCGTTGCAAATACCTTCATAAGATGCGTTGAAAAAAAAATGCGAAGAGGAAAAATAAGTGAATTTAGCCAAACATCATTGTGGTTCTGAATCCATATTGTTTCCTGCTGTCAAACTTCACCCTTATCAGTTCTATGGCAGCATCAACAATGGTTAGAAACTGATCAAAGAGAGAAGCAACCTGGAATTAAGGAGAAACTTCCCAATAGTGAGGACAATTAACCAGTGGGACAGAAGTTGCCTTCAGAAATCATGGGCACTCCATCACTAGAGGTTTTTAAGAATAGGCTAGACAGTCACTTTTCTGAGATGGTATAGGGCCTAGGTTCTCCTGTTTGAGCAGGGGGCTGGATTAGAAGACCTCCAAGGTCCCTCCCAGATTCTATTCTATTCTATTCTATTCTATTCTATTCTATTCTATTCTATTCTATTCTATTCTATTCTATTCTATTCCATTCCATTCCATCCCATTCCATCCCATTCCATTCCATTCCATTCCATTCCATTCTATTCTATTCTATTCCATTCCATTCTATTCTATTCCATTCTATTCTATTCTATTCTATTCTATTCTATTCTATTCTATTCTATTCTATTCTATTTAAAGACTATTATTCTGTTCTGTTCTGTTCTGTTCTGTTCTGTTCTGTTCTGTTCTAGCTGGCTCCTGCCATGGGATAGTTTTTAACAACAGTATAAAAGTGAAAATAAAAGGGTAAATTGTCCCCTCTGCACATATTTTCAAATCTAAGTGTGAGACAGCTTTTGACCATATAGGTAGTCCTTGACCATTCATTTAGTGACTGTTTGAAATTACAACAGGACTGGAAAAAGGAAATATAGGCATATATGTATGAGAGTTACAGCATTTGGGGGGGTGTCACATGATCAGCATCTGCCACCTTCCCAGCCAGTCAAGTCAATGGGAGAATTTGCAGTGATTTGCTTAAGAGCCATGGCAAAAAAAGTTATAAAAACAGGAAGGGCCTGTTTGATTAACAATAGCAATTCTTGTCCCAACTGTGCTTGTAAATCAAGAACTATCTGTAGTTGTTGGAAGTTGGTGGCAGAATTTCAAGGTCAAGGTTCTAGGTCTCTCCATCACTCCAGGACAGCTTTTCAAGTTGTTTGACTTCCTGCTGTACAGTAGCCATCATATTTTCTGTCAGACCTAGACTGATATGTGTCAGCACATTTTCAGAAATTCATTTCTGGTGACAGGAAGCAGCAACTGGACTTCCTTTGTTTTTCCTTGACGACATTTTGCTTCTCATCCAAGAAGTTCCGAGAAGTTCCGAGAACCAAAGGAAAAACAAAGAAAGCCCAGTTGCCTCCTGAAGAAATACCTTTGGGACAACTGTGACCTGGATGACTGAGGACCCCCACAGACATTGAAGAAAGTGCAAAACGATATAACTTGTGTTTTTCAAAATGAAAGAAGCAAAACGTAATCTCTATTGCATGGGTTTCCTCTTTTCCTTTGGTCAACACTTTTGAGTAGGCTGCATTATCTTCATCGGACCTTTGTTTTTTTTATAGCTATTGGATTTATTTCCTTGTTCTTCACTTACAATGTGAGACTTAGATCCAAGTTTGGGTCAATATTTGGAAAGTTAAGAGTCTCTTACAAAAGGCCCAACATTGTAGGTGTTTCAAAGCAAATGATGGAGCTGAAAGGACAGCTCTCACCAAAAAGTCTAAATACAGTTCAGAGGTTTTGAAGAACCTCAACAAATAAAAATGTTCATTTGAACTTAAACATTATCTTTTCATTCTCTCTTTCTCATGAAAGACAAACAAAGCAAGTTCAAATTCATTTGCAGGTAACTATGTCAACAAATATGACTGAGGAGAGAAAAGGAATGTCAAAATGAATTTGATCTCAAAAAATCAAAATGCAATATTCTTCCATAGACATAAGGGGAATTAATATTTTGGGATACACTTTACGTTCACAGAACAATTTCTTTGCAGATTATAAAGAGAAGGGGAGAGAAGAGATGACAATACCACACTGTTGGACATGTGAGTCCAAATTTGGTATCTAAAAAGTGATGCTTAATCCAAACCATCTGGATGTTGCCTTAATTAAACATAACCTTGATGCAGCGCCTTTAATTTTCCTATCCAGTGAAATTCCATCTAAGAATAGGTACCTTGCTTTTTCCCCAACATACTTTAGAGTTATTGAATTTATTTATTTTCATATTTTTTTTTAAGTTTAATGTTCTGAAACTCCAACAGAAGTTTTATCTTTTTCTGTTGCTGTTTGAGTCTGTTTTGCTTTGCCTCGGGGCAGAAAGTTGGAAACTGGGAGATCTGTGAATGTTTGAGAATCTCCTTATATTCTATGCCTCAATCTACCTTCTCCTATTTTGGCCTTTCCAATACCTTTCTTTAGTTTGGAACAGGGGTTCCCAACTGGGAGTGCGAGACGATATTTCAGGAGGTGCAATAACTTGGGTTTTCAAAATTATAGTGTATATGCATAATCCGTTGTCGTCATTTTGAACTTTTGTAAGGGGTGCGAGAATATATCAGAAGCATTCTCAGGGTGTGGAGTATAGAAAAGGTTGTGAGCCACTGGTCTAGAACAAGTGCAACATAGATTCTTACAATAAAATCCAATAGGAATTTTCTCCCGTTGCGGTCAAAACTCTTCCTTGGTTTGGAAACAGAAATTTGAGTAATTGATCCCCTTCCCAAGTATCATGGAATTTCATTCTCAATGTATAAGCAAAGTGGCAAGCAAGCCACTGCTGTTCAGATCCAAACATGACATAAGGATACCCAAGAATAAAATTTTACTTTTTTAAAAAAAGTTAGACACTACCCCCCAGCTTTCTTTAGATACAATCCTGGATGCAGTTCCATAAATGCAACTTCTTCATTTGAAGGTTCTTGTTCCCATTTTGGTCAAAAAGGTAGAAGGAAAACTCTCCAAACATCATGGTGCTGGCTACATTTTCCAGGAACTGTTGGTATATATGAAGTTTCCTTTCCCTTTTCCTCCCTCCCTCCCTCCCTCCCTCCCTCCCTCCCTCCCTCCCTCCTCCCTCCCTCTCCCTCCCTCCCTCCCTCCCTCCCTCCTTCCTTCCTTCCTTCCTCCATCCCTCCCTCCCTCCCTCCCTCCCTCCCTCCCTCCCTTCTTTTTACAAGAACACATTACATGAAGACTTTGAAATCTAGAAGCTTGCCAATTGTCTCCTTTCAAAATGTCCTGATGGCCTGCATCTTCAGTTTTGGCTTTCTTGGACCTCTCCCATCTAAATAGTAACTATTTGATTGGAAGATCACCAGGAGATCCACGTTTGAAGAATGAAGGTTCAAGATTTATGAATATATGTAGTCTTTTTCAAAGAAAGAAAGAAAGAAAGAAAGAAAGAAAGAAAGAAAGAAAGAAAGAAAGAAAGAAAGAAAGAAAGAAAGAAAGAAAGAAAGAAAGAAAGAAAGCTTGATATTTTTTACACCTGAGAAATCATATAGGCCAGGGGTCCCCAACCCCCAGTCTGTGGACCAGTACCAGGCCAAGTCATGCCAGCAACTGGGCCACATAAACAAGCAAAGCCCCATCTGTGGGATGCAGGCAGCACACAAAACCACGCCCCTTCTGGTCTGCAGAAAAACCTCTCTGCATCTAACTGGTCCCTGGTGGCCAATAGGTTGGGGACCTCTGATATAGACAGAACTGCTTTCCCATCTCTAGTTGCAAAATCAGCCCAATGTGAAACTGATGATGTTATCAAACTCCATCTGTAGCAAACCACTTGGATGCCCAGCAATGATAAGGGAGGCCCACCAGTGGCCTCTCTACATGATTGCATAGAGATGCTGTCTTTCTCTGTTCTGTGTAGAGTATTTCTTGTCTTGTCCATCACGGGAAGCGTCTGATGAAATGGCTGTAAAATTAAACAATCTTTCTATTTGGTAACTGATTTATTTCCATTTCACACTTGCTGGCTGTGAGGTACTCTGCAGGCCAATTAGACCAAGGGAAATTAAGCGTGTTGACGATGCACTCAGCATTCATGCTTTGTAATAAATTAAATATGACCTTTGGAGTTTGCTTTGCCAGTGAGTGTTTGTGGAATGAGAAAGTGGGCGTATACAGCATGCAACATGCTTCTATTTATTCACTTTTAGTGCTTTCTAGCCAGAGAGATGAAAAGGGATTTCAGGGTCTTTGCAGATATCAAGTGTTTCAGATATGCTTAGATGAAACAAGGATAGCGCATGTTATCTCTAAATGGTAGATAATGCATGGCCCGTATATAGATAAATCTAAAGCTAACCCAACTGTATTTCACAGTGTCCTGCAACTTTAACGTAAGGACCTTATATTTGCAATAGAGTGATTTACAGGATTCTATGCTATGAACCCAAAAAAACTAATGCAGACCCTGCTATAGCAAGTAGGACCTTTTTAAAGGGGAGGCAATGAAGCATTTTTTCAGGTCCCTAAGCAGAGAACTTCCTCCTGAAGTATAATTTAATGTCTGAAATCATTCTATGAATCAGTATTTTCTTTCAAAATTAGTAGGAAAACGAATGAGTTATGTTATGTTATAATGGCAATAGTTATTTCAATATTATAGGTTTCTCACATAGTTTCACTCACTGGGCTATTGACTTTAATGGATTAATTAAAAACAAACAATGGAGGAAGTCCCTGTCATGGTTCCAACAGATGAATTTCTTCAAAAGAACTTTGAGGCCTTGTTTACCTTAAAGAATCTTTATTTTGCGTAGCATAGCATTGGCACCGCATAATCGAAGCCAAAAACTGAATTCCCCTTCCCTGAGCACATAGTATCAAAGCACAATTCCCTCCCCCAATTAACATTCATAAATCACATTCCCCAATTAGATTGAAGTGCAGGCTTCCTCTCCAGTTCTCAGCCCGTCAATTCCTTATCAGCTCTGTCTCAATAACCTTGATTCTCACACTAGGTTTAGCGTTGTTATGTCTAGCTGGACTCTCATTCACATCCCCCCTCCCAGTATCATCTAACTCTAAAAATGAAAGGTAAAAGATGGCTACATTTCCATCTGTTGTCAATGCAAAAATATCCTATGTTAGCAGCGTTGACAGGTCCCTTTCAAGCAGAGTGAGTTCAAGCCTATTGTGAGGTTCAGAGATGGTGAACACATGGACAGCTGACATCAAATAGTTCCAGTTTTTATTTTATTTTTCTGCACAACCAACTTCACATAGTTGGCAAATTAATAGTTTTACCCTTATCTTCCTGAGTAGGATTGGAATAAGAGCTGGAGAAAATAATATTTGTAACTCATGGTCCTTGGTGCTCTTTGAGCTTGGAATAGGAGCTGAGCACTCTACCAAACCCTCAAGGACCACAGTGTTGTCTTATGTCTAAGGATATTTACCTATGTAGTATGTCTGTATTATTATCCTTCTCATTTTTTCTTCTCCTTTCTCTTATGATTATATTACTTTGTTGTTTGCATGCACACTGAGGACTTATGTACCAGAGACAAATTCCTTGGGTGTCTACAAGGTCACACTTGGCTAATAAAACTATTCTATTCTATTCTATTCTATTCTATTCTATTCTATTCTATTCTATTCTGTTCTGTTCTGTTCTGTTCTGTTCTGTTCTGTTCTGTTTTACTCTACTCTACTCTACTCTGTTCTGTTTGTTCTGTTCTGTTCTATTCATGTTTTGTTTGTTGTTTGTTGTTTTCCTACCTCCAACTATCCAGCTACAAAGATGCATCAGCAGATGGGTTTTCCATCACTGGTTAAGAAAGACAAAATTATCTAAAATGTCCTATTCAGTGCACACACTTAACCCAGGCAGCCAATAATTCAGGTCAACTTTCCCTAGTGGTGATTGTTACAGTTAGGTCAAAAGTAGCAATTTTGAGAATATTAGGCTCCCCACCATTTGCCCAATGTTTTTCTTGGAGGGCTGATTTCAGCAAGATGTCAAAACTGTCTCACTTTTGATTGACTAAGTGTGAATATTTCATCCCAACATCTGAGATTGTTTGGGGTTAAAACAGGTCTTCTATCTTCTGAGTTCTTAGTTGAAGCCGTCATGCTAACCCTGTGATTACTGTGTTAATTGTGTTGCGCAAACTGAACCAGTCCACTTTTCCCTGTTCAGGCAGAGAGCAATAAATCAGCAAAATCATCTTAATATTCTGATACAAAGTCTCAAAACACAAAGCCAAATATTAGTCAGGTGTCATTGTTTCCGACAGCCCTATGAACAAATGCTTCCAACTTGACTTATCTCCATTGACGATGATGATGATGATGATGGTGGTGGTGGTGGTGGTGGTGATGGTGATGATGACAATAACAATAACAGTAACAATAAAGTTGGAAGGGACTTTGGAGGTCATCTAGTCCAGCCCCCTTCTCAGGCAGGAAACCCTACACCATTTCAGACAAATGGCTGTCCAGTCTCTTCTTAAAAACTTCCAGTGTTGGAGAATTCACAACTTCTGGGGGCAGGTTGTTCCATTGGTTAATTGTTCTAACTGGCAGGAAATTTCTCCTTAGTTCTAGGTTGCTTTTCTCTTTGGTTAGTTTCCATCCGTTGCTCCTGCCTTCAGGCACCTTGGAGAATAGCTTGACTCCCTCTTCTTTATGGCAGCCCCTGAGATATTGGAACACTGCTATCATGTCACCCCTCATCCTTCTCTTCATTAAACTAGACATACCCAATTCCAGCAACCTTTCCTTGTATGTTTTAGCCTCCAGTCCCCTAATCATCTTTGTTGCTCTTTTCTGCACTCTTTCTAGAGCAGTGGTTCTCAACCTGTGGGTCGGGACCCCATTTCGGGTCGAACGACCATTTCATGGGGGTCACCAAACCATGCTGTCCACCATTTTGTTCCCTTTTCCCTAGCTGTCCTACTCCCTCTTATTGGTGGCCACACCCACTTGGGGGTCACCACAACATGGGGAACTGTATTATGGGGTCACGGCATTAGAAAGGTTGAGAACCACTGTTCTAGAGGCTCAACATCTTTTTTACATCATGGTGACCAAAACTGGATGCAGTATTCGAAGTGTGGCCTTACCAAGGCATTATAAATACAAAAGTATTAACACTTCACGTGATCTTGATTCTATCCCTCTGATAAACTACATCACTTCCAGACACATGTCTGAACTTGCCTATCTACTTCTTCTGTCATCCTATTGTTCTGCTACCTAACTATTACCAACCATAGGGTTGTATTGTTGGAAAGATATTCTTTTGTCTCTTGTAATCTCTTGAGGAACAGAGTACTTGTGAATGGTGGGTATAGTTTAAATAAGTGATAGATGAGAGGTAGAGCTAATACGAATGAAGTCACTTTTTTTTTTCTTGTGTTCCCTTCCTTTAGGTCTTCCTTTGCCTTGTCTAATCTTCCTGCACCTTCTCTAACCCCCTGCTTCTCTTTCTTTTCCTTTGCAGAAAGCAAGCTATGGGGGAAGAGATGGATGGCTGTTTTCCAGAGATCTGAATTACAGACTTGCCAAGGGCTTTTGAAATTAGGCTAGAGTCCATGTTTAATTAGTGAGAAGGCAGATGTAACTCCAGCCTTGAAAATATCTCACCTCTGCACTTCAAGTCCTTCTATTTGACCGAAAATAATAAAGGATCAACGGATCTGCTAATACCGAAAATAAAGTTTTCCCTCTGTCTCTGTCTCTTTCTTGCAGCTGATGAAAATCTCTTTAGAAGTACCTTAGCTTCTGAGACAACTGCTTCAATCAGAACAATGTTTATCTTTGCATTGAGGATTTGGTGTTATATACGGAGTTCACTTTCCCGGCATATTAAGCTGCTAGCCTTTGATCAGAAAAGCTTAAGAAAAAATTGGTCCATTCAGTGGGGGAAAACAAATCCCAGCAATATGTATCTTGAAAGTATAACATTTTCCAACACTCGGCATATTACTGGAGATTATTTCCTTTCAGCTAAGTTGGTTCTTAATGAATGTAAGAGACAAATGCAATCATCCTCAATGTGGCCTCCTTCTTACTTCTCTTGCTCATTCTGTTAGATTTATTTTTGATGATGCTGTCTAGACATTTGTGCATTCAAAAAGATACACAAAGAATGTAGGGCACTTTGTTCAAAGTTGTTTTATATAGGTGTTTACATTTTTTCAAAAAAATAAGAAAGCAGACTAGTACATAAATATTAATGAAACACACAAACATTACGAAGAGTTCAAATCTATTCTTTGGTATTTTTTTTTATTATTACAGAGAATACGCAGCTCAAATGTGAAAAGGACCATTTTGTTCCTGAAAAAGAACTTTCTTTTATGCCTGGACAAGAAGAGAATCTTCAGGGTTTGGGTTTTTTTTTACATTTGGGAATTGTTAGGTGTAAAAAAAAAAAAAATCATAAAGTTCCGCATTGGTAATGTTCAATTGGTTTTATATTTTATTTTGCGTTAATATTGTAATGATTCCCTGTAAACTGTAAACCTTTGAAATGTAACCTGTCCAGTTTTTGTTCTCTTTGCCATTTTTGAAGATGATGTAACATATCACATAACAGTGTTCTCCTTGTATAGCAATAACAATAGCACTTAGACTTATATACCATACTACTTCACAGAGCTTTATAGCCAATGGTGGGATTCAAACACCTGAACAACTATTCTCTGTGTGGATGGAGGCCTGGGCCTCTGAGGCCTAGAATGGACTTTTGGAAGTAGCATCCCCACACTTCCGGCGGGCCGTTCTAAGCCTGGAAGCTCTCCTTCAGGCCTCCGAAGGCTAGAATGGACTTCCAGAAGTGGCATCCATGCACTTCCAGCAGGCTGTTCAAGGCCTGGGAGGCCTCCAAGGACTAGAATGGACTTCTGGAAGTGGCAACCATGCACTTTCAGCAGGCTCTTCTAGGTCTTGGAGGCCTCTTCCAGGCCTCCAAGGACTAAAATGGACTCCTGGAAGTGGCAATCATGCACTTCCAGTAGGCCTAGAATGGACTTTGGGAAGCAGTGCGCATTCAGCCGGTTCTCCGAACTCAACAAAATTTAGCTACCAGTTTTGCTGAATCGGTGTGAACCACCTGAATCCCACCACTGTTTACAGCCCTATCTAAATAGCTTACAAATGTCAGCATATTGTCCCAAACAATCTGGATTCTCATTTTACCTACTTCAGAAGGATGGAAGACTGAGTTAACCTTGAATCGGTCAAAATCAAACTCCTGGCAATGAGCAGAGTCAGCCTGCAATAGTGCATCCTAACCACTGCACCCCCACAGCACCACAGTGGAAGCCCCATTTTATTAAATGCAAAAGATTTTTAAAATGATCACCCACATGTTATTTATATCCAAGGCATCAGATACAAATACAGCTATTAATGGTGAGATGGCAAGGTTTAAGATTGAAGCCAAGCTACATTCTGTCTTGGAAAAATGTGACCCTTTCTAAGGTTGATTGGATGAGACTCTGTACGTACATCCAGGGCTTTTTTTCTCATAGAACATTCAGAACGGAGTTCTGGGACCTTTTTGGGGTGGAACCTTGTAGGATAGGCAAGGTGGGTTGTATGACGTGTGAGTTCCGGCACCTTTTTTTTTTTTTTTAAGAAAAAAGCACTGCCTATATCACATCATTTTTCTCCCATTTGGGTTAAAGAATATGTGGTATGGCAAAATATTGCAGAAAGTGAAGAGAATAACATCACTGAATATATAAATAGGAGGGCAATTTGAAAGTAAACCTCCATTTGGTTATCAATGACAGACACTCGCAGATACAGAACTTTTATTATACACATTAGAAAACTACAACATTACATTACTTTTCGACATAATCGCCATTACAAGGTTTGAAATTCCTTAGTAGTAGTCACTCAGTGCCACATCTGGGCTATAAGGGGGGATGATCAAAAACATCCTAATGGAACTGCTTCAGAAGTTCTTGGGTGTATTTCATGGCATGTAGGCCAGCATTATTGTGAATCAGCCCCACACTGAAAGTCAGCATGCCCCAATGTTTATTATGGATGGCTCGTCTGTGTTTTTGTAATGTTTCACAGTAGACTTCTGAATTGATGGTCAAACCAAGCTCCATGAACTTCACCAGCTGTATTCCTTTGGCATCTTCACATTTGGCAGTATTTTCTATGGCGCCACTTCCAGTGTGGTGTTGGTTCACGATAATGCTCACTTGCACAAGAGAAGAAGCTGGAATATGGAGGGCAGTAGTTACAGATGAGTAAGTAAGGAAGGGATCTCAGGGATTATATACAGAGATCTTAGACCTTATTTAAAATTTGGGGTTCTCAAAAGAAAGGTTACATTTGTAAACTTTCCCATTCTTAATAATAAGCTGTCAGGAGCTTCATGGGAAGTCTTCGTAGATGCTTTGAGAAGGCTAGAAATAAAAAATGTATCACAAAAGAATCATAACCGATAAAGAGCCAGTTTAATCGGGCAATTCATGTTTTGTGAGAACCACCAAAGCTCTCTGAAATAACTAGTGGAAGATTTTCCCCACCCCTCAAAATTGTTCCGTAATATACTGTATGATGCCACTGGTAACATGTGAATCTGACAACTAACAGAATATCAGAGTTGGAAGGAAACTTGGAGGTCTTTTAGTGAAATTGCCTGCTCAGGCAGGAGGCCTTATACCATTCAGGACAAATGGCTGTCCAATCTCTTCTTGAAAACCTCCAAGGATGAAGCGCTCACAACTCCTGAAGGCAAGCTGGTTTACTGTTCTCACTGTCAACCTTAGTACCAGGTTGCTTCTCTCCTTGGTTAGTTTCCATCAGTTGCTTCAGGTGTTTTTGAGAATAGGAAGAAGAAGGAGGAGGAGGAGGAGGAGAGGAAGAGGAGGAGGAGGAAGAGGAGGAGGAGAGGAAGAGGAGGAGGAGGAAGAGGAGGAGGAGGAGGCTATAGAGCAATGTGAACAGACATTTGCTTATGTTCTCCTTTCAGCATTCAGAAATCTAGTATTTTATTAAAATTGCACTGAATGTCACAGAACATTAATTAGCAGACTCATGCCATAGGATTCTAATTTTGAACAATAGCATCTGTATTCAAGGATTCAGAAGTGCCACCAACAAACAAAAAAAGAGGTAACAATAAATGTTACAGTTAAATAGTGCATGTTTTCACTGTTGGTATATGCTTTTTCTAAAAAAAAGGCTTGGGTGCTCTATCAGCATTTACACCAATTAAAAGTTTGCTTAATGCTGAGAATAAGTGCTTTTTTTTCTGTACATGTTGTTTGAGGAACACTTTAATGAACTTTTGAATAATTATGAGCAAGCTTTCTTTGGAAAGTTAAGAGCTTCCAAGGAGCATAAGTAATTCCTCAATATGTCCTGGGATATAGACAATATTCCGATTACAACTTATTCAAATCTATATCAAATTATACTTAATAGGAAGCATATTTTAAAGGATACATGCAACAAAAGATGTATCTGCACCTAAGCAGATTTAGCACAAATTAAACATGGAAGCAAGGGAAAGGAAATGATGGTAGAGGAAAAGCAGGGATGTTTAGGAAAGTTTAGGGATTGCAGGGATGAATCATACTTGCTTTATTTTTGATGCATAGTTGGGGCTTGGAGGTGCACATACCCTAATAATAATATTGTATGGATAAAAAAAATACTTCTTATAGCACTAGCACATTGGCATATATGCTGCTTCACAGTGCTTTGCAGCCCTCTTTAAGCGGTTTACAGAATCAGGCTTCCAACTCTATTATTTTATATTCTGTAAAGGTTCAGAAGAGAAGGATGAGGGGTGACAAGATAACAGTGTTCCAATATCTAAGGCAGACATGTCAAACGCAAGGCCTGGGGGCCGGATGCAGCCTGCAAAGTGGTTTCATGTAGCCTGTGAAGCCATCCTGGAAACAGTGAGGGAATGGCCCCCACTGCCTTGGCCCTGGCCCAGGCTGGCCAGGAGCCAATGTACAATTTTGTGGTGGCCATCTATGCTGAAACGCATCCAGTCTTAGCTGCACAAGGCCATCTGGAAATAGCGAGGAACCAGCCCCTGCTGTGTCGGCCCCACCCCCTGGGTGCATGCTGGGGAGGTGTCACTCTTTGTGAGGAATGAAGAAATGCACCATCACCTGGAAGTGGCCAGCAAATGGCCCTCGCCTACTTCACATATCTGGCTTTTTTTTATATATTGAAAGTTTTTTTATTTTTTTCCATATAAACATTGTAATATATATATATATATATATATTACCTTGAATGAACACCCTGTCAGCCCAAATATGGGAGAAAGAAATCTTTCTTTTTCTTTTCTTTTTTTTTTTTTTGCAGATAGCCCAGGTTTCGAATCCCAGAAGAGTAAGTTTGGCTGATGAGAGTTAAAGGAACTCGAAATAGCTATACCATTCTCTCTTTATTCTTTGTTAGCAAAAACCTAAATATATATATATATATATATATATATATATATATATATATATATATATATATATATATATATATATATAGATACAATACAATTTTAAGATAAAATAAACATTATTACGACCTGCGCACTCCCCCCAGGCCGCGTCCACCCTCTCTTAAAACATTCCCTACTTCCCTCCTCTTTCTCACCTCCCATCCTACTCTCTTCCCCTCTCCTTCTCCTCTCACTACCCTACTTCCTCTCTACTCTTGCCCACCTCTCATCCCTATCAAACCCATGAACGCAGCATAAGGGGAGTGACCAGGCCGCACCCCTATAAGCAACCATTATCTATATTACACTTACCCCCCCACATTTCCTCCCTCCCACCCCCAACCCCATCTGGCTTGATGGGATCTGGGAGAAGGGTTTTGGCAGGTAGCCGGGCGCTCTCCTCACAATGCCAAGAGGCTGAGCTGGGTGGCGCAAATCCAAAAATAAATGTGAGGCCGCCCAGCTCCCAGCCTGCCTGGTTTCAGCAGGCAGCAGGGCGCTCTCCTCACAGCACCAAGAGCTGAGCTAGGTGGCGCGAATCTGATGAGAAGTGCAATGCTGCCTAGTCCCCAGCCTGCCCAGTTTCAGCAGGCAGCAAGTTGCAAAGTTGGTGAGCTTCGCAACGTCCGTCTCAACCTCTTGGTGCTGTGTGAGCACTCCACTGCCTGCCAAAACCACGCCCACCCAGTAGGCCACACCCACCCTGTCCACACACCCCCGCCCCCCCAAGAGCAACCGCAATGCTGATGCGGCCCTCAATGAAATTGAGTTTGACACCCCTGATCTAAGGGGTTGCCCCAAAGAAGAGGGAGTCAAGCTATTCTCCAAAGTACCTGAAGGCAGGACAAGAAGCAACAGATGGAAACTAATCAAGGAGAGAAGCAACCTGGAACTAAGGAGAAACTTCCTAACAATTAACCAATGGAACAACCTACCTCCAGAAGCTGTGAATGCTCCAACACTGGAAGTTTTAAAGAAGAGACTGGACAGCCATTTGTCTGAAGTGATATAAGGTCTCTTACTTGAGCAGTCCCTTCCAACTCTGTTATTCTGTTATTAAAATGTCCATCTCCTGAGCAGATCATTACTCATGTGCCAGCAGTCTGAGTCAGATTTGCGAAAGCAATAGGCACTGAAAGAATCAAACGTGTGAAATCACAAAAGGTTGTAACATCTTCATTGCAAGTTGTAAAACAATGGTTTTGCCCATCAAAATTAGTCTCATCCCCTTTCTTCCTCTCCGACTTCCTTCCTCTCCATGCTCTGTGCTATAAAAGTACCATCTGCCAAGTTCCAGAGTATTTACAGATCTACAATAAATACAGCTTTTCCAGCCTAAATTTGTTAGCAGATGCTAAACTATTCTAGAATTAGCTGATCCTTTGTGCTTACTTTAAACAATTATATGTGTGGCTGTTTTCCGAAGTGTTGAAAGAACTTTTTTTTTTCATTTGCATAATTATTCTTTCTTGTTAGACAGCAGTTTCAGATCCAATGCAGTGGCTGTCATAAATGAGTTACAAATGGAGGCACAATAAATAAATTAGAAGATATCTAGTTGAAGCCTGCCTAGTTAGAGCTATTTACATACAACTCAGACCCAGAATAAGTTCATCGAAATTTGCAAAGAAAAGGAATCCAGATGCTAAAGTCAAAAGAGGTTCACTGTTACTGGAAAAGGAATGAAGATTTATGTTCCAATTTTCTCTTGAATTCAGACTTCAGCAGGTGCCAAGATTCATATGCAAAATGCCACATCAAAATAGAACTCGGTAAAAAATATTATTCTTAAATCTTGAAATAATCTATGGTTCACAGAGTAAGCTTTGGAAATATAGTTTAAATTACAATGTTCCTCCACCATCGTGGGTCAAGAAGATCCTTTTACATAGGATCTGATAAATATGGCAGAAAATGTCATGGATTGCCATTCTCCTTACTTAAACTCAGAAAGTTGCCAGGCGCAACTTAAGCCTTCTTCTGCCATATTGGACCTGTATTATTCCTGATTTCTATTTATATATATTTGTTGTTGTTGTTGTTGTTAATTGCGAAGTCGTGTCCGACCCATCACGACCCCATGGACAATGTTGCTCCAGGCCTTCCTGTCCCCTACCATCTTCTGGAGTCCATTTAAGTTCACACCTACTGCTTCAGTGACTCCATCCAGCCATCTCATTCTCTGTCGTCCCATTCTTCTATTGCCCTCAATCTTTCCCAGCATTAGGGCCTTCTCCAGTGAGTCCTTCCTTCTCATTAGGTGGCCAAAGTATTTGAGTTTCAACTTCAGGATCTGGCCTTTTAAAGAGCAGTCAGGGTTGATCTCTTCAAGGACTGACCGGTTTGAACGCCTTGCAGTCCAAGGGACTCGCAGGAGTCTTCTCCAGCACCATAGTTCAAAGGCCTCAATCCTTTGGCGCTCAGCCTTTCTTATGGTCCAACTTTCATAGTGGTCCAACTTTCACAGTATATATATTTATTAGGTGGCAAATCTACATATGAAGTCTGGCCTGCTAACAACAATCAACAAAACCTCTATAATGAAGCTTCATTAAACCAAACATAAAACAAAATTAAAATAATCGTAATGCGATACCAAAGCACCATATAACAAATTCAATCACACAAATCATGCAGTACTTATATTAGGCTCATCTATCATACTGGCCCTGGGGGGGGACAAGAGAGTTGGATCCCTCCGGATCTCAAGGGAGAAGACGATCCATTGTGATCCTGCCTCATGGCCAGATCTTCAATAGCTCAAATTTCAAGGAACAGAACAAAGTGGTAGAAGTATATGTTACTCAAGTAGCTGCAAGGTGGATCAATTTCAGTTTCAGTGATATTGTGAGATATAAAAGACCAAGTTTAATGAAGAGAAGGATGAGGGGGGACATAATAGCAGTGTTCCAATATCTCAGGGGCTGCCACAAAGAAGAGGGAGTCAAGCTATTCTCCAAAGGGCCTGAAGGCAGGACAAGAAGCAATGGATGGAAACTAACCAAGGAGAGAAGCAACCTAGAACTAAGGAGAAACTTCCTGACAGTTAGAACGATTAATCAGTGGAACAACTTGCCTCCAGAAACTGTGAATGCTCCAACATTGGAAACTTTTAAGAAGAGATTGGACAGCCATTTCTCTGAAATGTATAGGGTTTCCAGCCTGAGCAGGGGATGGATTACATGTGGATTTGGCATTTTGTCTACCTATCGAGTCCTTACCCAGGACCTGGGATAGGCAGATGTGGATGTTTGATGGTATTACAGATATCGTCGTAGGATGGAAGCAGTTCCTAGTAAGGCCGCCTTTTGCAATTGACTAATAGCGAATTTGTCAATGCCAATGATGTTCAAGTGGTGCTCCAGTTGTTTTGGGATTGCACCCATCATCATCATCATCATTATTATTATTATTATTATTATTATTATTATTAAAGTTAGGGACATATTGTCTTGAAGAAAATATATCTATATGGTCACTAGATGTAATGGAATGTGGAAATAACTTTGGGAAAAACAGATCCATAGGCTAGGGAAATATCTGATAAGATGTAGTTCAGTCTTCCATTTTATTACAAACACTTATTTAGGTTATTAGGGTTTAGCTTTAGTTGGAACTTCTTGATTCTTGAAAGTTTCTTTATATATGCATAAAACATTATTTGTGGGTGGGGAAAGACTTTTCTATTTTAGGTGGACATCAAGGAGAACTACACAAACTCCTTTGATTAAGAAATTCCTTGCAAGTAAATGCAAATGAAACATATCATGTTGCAGAAAAAGTGTAATCTTGCCAAACCCCTGAAATACTAGATTTTACCAGATATTTGGATCAGTTGAAATCCAATTCACATCATTGTTTGGATTTAATCCACGTTCAATCTGGTTTAATCATTCAAATAGAGGTTAAACATTAAGCTGAACTGAGTTCCTTTCATTCAGTTTGATTTTCTGAATTAATTTGGAAATTCAATCAACTCAAAGTTTTCAACTTAATTTGTTGCTCTTTATTTTTTTTTGTCATAAAGAGGAAGGAAGGAAGGAAGGAAGGAAGGAAGGAAGGAAGGAAGGAAGGAAGGAAAGAGAGAATAATTGTTTTTGACATATTACTCAAGAAACATGCAGAATAAATTTCACCATTTGAGGAGTATGTGAAAGGATGTGCTATGAAGATACACAGATTTTTAAAAAAATCTTCATAAAAGAAACATACAACCCATCTGTATGTTTCAGTTCGGGGGAGGGGAGTGTTTATTTTCATTGTTTGTTTGCTTTGAATTGGTCTTCCCCGTGTAATGTTGACAACTGCTTTTTTAAAATTCCATTAAAATTAAACGGCCCTGGCAATTTATAGTTTTAGTCATTCATCAGTTTCAGAATCCCCGCAGATCTCCAAGAAATTCTCCAGTTTAGTGCAATTTCTCTCTCTGGAGTTTTTACACCACCATGCTTTTCGCACGTCCATTTTGCCAGAAGTCAAACTGAAGCCAAACTGAACGTCCCACCCAGGGTGAAACATTTTGCAGCCCTTTGGACCACTTTCTGTTGATTTATCCGAGGTCTTCAAGAGTTATAAAGAAATATTTTTCTTGGCTGCCTCTTTCAGAGATATTTAGTCTTGTTTCCCAATTCAGCAATAGCAGCAACTTCTGCTTACACTGAAATATAGCACTTCTCTCTTTTTTTTATTATTATTGAGGGTCTGCCTGGGGCAAAGCTACAGATATTCCTTCCCTTTTGCAATTTGGCCCTACTGCTTTTCGAGTTGAAAGTGCATAAGCTAGGAAATTAACCTTTTCTCACCCTGATAAGCGGAGGCAAGCCCTGTGTGGAATTAAAAATATGTTGCCTGTCTGTCTGAAGTAGGAATGAGGGCTGGAGTCTATCATCTGGGGTTCATTACTGGCCAATTTCAAGTTATCATGGCTGCTAGCAAGCCTTAAATGAAGGGATAGCAATGACATAAGCATAGCTTTTGAACTGCCTGGGAAATAACTTAATATTCTATAAAGAGAAGAAGAACAGGGCAAAATCACATAAGCCAGTTGCTGGGCAACTTATTAAATATTCTCAGTGGGTTCTGATATGGATGGACTTTGTCATTACTGCTGAAATGATAGAGTAGTTGTCCAAATAAATACAGAGATATGCAAACTAACATTAGGCTATGATATGGCATGCATAACCTGGTAGGTGTTACCTGCAACGTGATGGCATCATGCTTAAACCATTGAAATCTTTGTTTGCTGTCGGCTATCCTTGAAGTTTTAATTGGTGTGTGTCTCTGTGTGTGAAAAATTTATATGCTGCCAGTCTCACGTGTCCGAGGGACTCTGCAAAAATTGGCACAAACCATCCAGAATCACTAGGGCTAGTGAGGTGAGCGGTATATAAATTTAACAAACGAATAAAACAATAAAAATAAAAGCTAGCCACCAACTCATTTAGAACCTGTCTATCTGAAGGTCATTTTGACATTAATGACTCAGACTTCTAAGAACGCCAAGATTAATCCTTTAAATGGTACCTGTGCTTTTGGACACCAAAATGGGACAACACTTTCCACTTTCAGGAAAGGAATATATGACTTTCCATCAAGCCTTTGGTTAAATGTTTTCAACTTCATTTCCTCCTAGGACAGGGGTAGGTAACCTTGGCTCTTTTATGACTCGTACACTTCAACTCCCAGAATTCCTGAGTCAGCCATGCTGAGGGGAAAGGGAGAGGTTTCCAAGCTGAGCCATGCTGGCTCAGGAATTCTGGGAGTTGAAGTCCATGAGTCATAAAAGAGTCAAGGTTGCCTACCCCTGTACTAGGATGACATTATTATTTTATATTCTATCTCTTGGTTTTAATGCCCCAAACGTAGCATTAAGGAGACATGCTAAATAAATAGAGAATAAGATACAGTTGTCCACATTTATTTAACTGTTTGATTTGCTCATCACGGTTTTTTATCATGAGGGCTCCACCTACAAGAACAATGCACAAAGTCCTTCAAGGAAACTTCCCTGGCTATTTGTTGACTGGAAGCTGAGTTTCCCACCACTCCACACCATCTTTCATCCAGATAACACAGAAAAGTGGGAGCTGTAATCAGTGGTGGGATTCAAATATGTGAGCAACCGGTTCTCTGTGTGTGAATGCCACTTCCGGAAGTCTGTTCTGAGCCTGGGCAACAAAAAATGAGCTACCGGTTCTGCCAAAGTGGTGCAAACTGGCTGAATCCCACCACTGGCTGTAATTTCTTATCATTGATGAGATATACAGATCTAAAATTAGAAATGGATCAATCCATGTATTTCTATGATCGGTCACTTTTCCACGTGATGTTCTGTTTTAGCTCTAATCTCCAAAACCTCTGCAATCCAAAGTATCCTTCAATACAAAATGCATCCACACCAAATATACACCTCAATATTGTTTTCAAGAGGTTTCTAGGGACAAATGCATCACACCACTCAGAAACTCAAGAGGTTTTGAGGAAGCTAAGTGGTGAAACGTCACCTTACTTTAGAAGAAATTCTTCAAGTACTATTCCTAAAAAAGATTCCCTTGTTATATTTTCATTTCTAAGCCCTTAAATGTCTTCTCTACTTTTCTTTTTCTTCCTTTCTTTCTTCCTTCCTTCCTTCCTTCCTTCCTTCCTTCCTTCCTTCCTTCCTTCCTTCCTTCCTTTCTTTCTTTCTTTCTTTCTTTCTTTCTTTCTTTCTTTCTTTCTTTCTTTCTTTCTTTCTTTCTTGTTATTAAAGGGCCTGGCCATTCCTGGAGATCTTTTAAAGGCATTTTATAGGCCAGAGAACAACTCAAAGCATTCTCTGGAGATGTTATTTCTA
Organism: Crotalus tigris; assembly: GCF_016545835.1. Taxonomy (NCBI): domain Eukaryota; kingdom Metazoa; phylum Chordata; class Lepidosauria; order Squamata; family Viperidae; genus Crotalus; species Crotalus tigris. The sequence continues at coordinate 72,208 of NW_024100456.1, forward strand.
GTCTACTCCTCACTTTTAAGGCCTGTGCTATAAAAAAAAAAAAATTCTGAAATTCTGAAATTTTAAACAAACCACCTTGATATGTTCAATTTGCTTTCCCAGCACCATTACAGTAGACATCTTTCGTCTTTTTCCTCATGTTTTTCTGCAAATCTAAGTTCAGATTATTTCGGATCAACTGAGTGTTGATCCATCTGCTTGTGACAGGAATTGACATTGTTGCTGGGAATTATATTTTGTCACTCCAGGGATAGTTCCAAATGCCAGCTGAAACTTTCTGGGTGTGTAGAAATTAATCCAAACCCATAGTTCATCAACTGAGAATGCATTTCAAATGGGGGCTGAGATTTGATTGGAAAACTTGCTAGTTAAGTCAGTCCCTCAGTCCTGAAAATGAACGAATTGCTGAAAGATAAAATTAATCATTTGTGTTGGAAGGAAGGAAGGAAGGAAGGAAGGAAGGAAGGAAGGAAGGAAGGAAGGAAGGAAGGAAGGAAGGAAGGAAGGAAGGAAGGAAGGATATTCAGTGAAAGATCTGTGAACATCTAAAGAGGTTTTAAAGTTCCTTTCCTGTCAATTTTTTTCTGCACTGCCTTTCCATCCTACCTCCTACAGGAAGATAGTCTGCATGGACAGGAAGGAGAAAGTAGTACTTAGACCTTTGTTTTTCTCTAGATTTCTAGTACACCCTTAACTTGGACTCTTCATACTACAGGGTTCATCTTTCTTGCTTATTGGAAAGAATTTCAATAACGTTAATACTCCTACCAGCACAGGTAGACCTTGACTTACAACAGTTTGCTTAGTGACTTGTTGAAGTTACAACAGCAGTGGAAAAAGTGATTTATCACTGTTCTTCACACTTACAACTATTAAGGCATCCCATGGTCATCTGATCTAAATTCGGGGTCATGTGAGTGCCTTTTGTGACCTTCTGGCAAGCAAAGTCAATGGGGAAGCCAAATTCACTTAACAACTGTGTTACTAATTTAACAACTGCAGTGATTCCCTTAACAAATGTGGCAAGAAAAATCATAAAATGGGGCCAAACTCACTTAGCAAATGCCTCACTTGGCAAAATAAATGTTGGGTTCCGTTGTGGTGGTAAGTCAAGGACTCTGTGTAGTTGGTTACACAAACCATAGGATAAACCCTATTTGGACCCTATTTTAAAACTCCCCCAACCTTTATTTTTTCCTCCTTGGGAATCATGCAGTCTGTACTGAATTAGTCAAATCTCAAAGTAAGAAGGACATTGCTGAATTTAAAAGTAAGGATAAGTGTTCTATTGGGGAAAACTTCGACTTATGTTTTTATTACGTGTTTTTTTCAAATTTATGGCTCCGTGTTGTTCTTTTAATTAGGCAGTGCAATACGTATGATAATACAAACTTTCCAAAAAGACCTCAGCTTTATTTCTAATTGCTCTTTTTTTAAAACGTGCACTGCAAAAATGCACATTACTTTTCATCCTCAGCGACTCAGAATGGAAGATTAATGGGCCATTTATACTTATGAAATACATTTTTAAACATAATGCTCCTGTTTAATACGGTGTAACAGTGTCAATTGCCTGATTTCAGGGCACAAAATTCTGAAAAAGTGCCATGTACTGATATTTTGTACTGATTCAATATTGGCAATTGTCTGATTTGGTTTAATTAATATTCATATTATGATCTGTAAAAAAAAGTGATCTTAAACAGCTGTTGATTATAATACTTTCATTTTCTTATTATTCGTTATCTATCATCAGTCAACACAGTGCAATAGTAATAAACTTGTATGCTCCTCTCAAAAATAAAGATACTGTAGACTATAATGTGAGACCAGAAATATCTTAGCAACATGATCTTTTCTTGTTTGATGCTTGCAAATTTCTTTGTTCCTTTAGTCCAGGCAGCTAACAACAACAACAAAAAAAAGATCTGTTCATTTTATGGGTCAGGATTGTAGAGTCCTGAGAATTTGAGAATGTGAGAATTTGCATCTTGTCTGATTTCATTCATTTCTCACTAGGAATCAGGGATTGGGAAATAAGTGAAACAGCCATGAGTATATATAAAAATGTGAAATTATATCTCAGGAATGTATCTATATCTTAACTGACAAGGACAAAAAACATAAAAAGTAGACACACCTAGGATCCTATTACCTATGAGAATTGTACTGATTACGGTGAGACACAAATGTAATGTGGGCAATCATTTTACAAATAAAAATCAAAGAAGCTGATTAATAAGGGATTTTCACTGGATAACTGAACAAAGGAAAAGCAGTTAGAATAAACCTTAAAACGTTCTTACCAATAAAGAAAATAAAAGTGAATTCAAGTATAGCCAGTGTTTATGGAGGAGATAGCTGTAATAAATACAATTTAATTCCATTCTAACCTATAAATCTTGATTTTTGTTCAGTAGTATATTTGATCAACAAATATCTATAGTGTTACTTAACCTAGTATAGGGGTAGGCAACCTTGACTTTTTTAGGACTCGTGGACTTCAACTCCCAGAATTTCTGAGCCAGCCATGCTGAGGGGAAAGGCAGAGGTTTCCAAGCTGAGCCATTCTGGCTCAGGAATTCTGGGAGTTGAAGTCCACAAGTCCTAAAAGAGCCAAGGTTGCCTGATCCTAGTAGATAGGAATAATCAGCATAAATATGAATGCAGCAGAAGACCAAACTGTTGAGATTTTTTTTGTTATTGAACAGATGATGTGAAGGAAGTTCTACCAAGTGGATTTTGTCCACCAAGACTAAGAAGCCACTGCCATATAGGTAAAGACTAATTTTATTGCAACAGCTCTAATAACAGAATCTTTCAAGTCTGAATGTGCCGTCCTTCACTTTATTTCATGTGTTGGGAAACTGCTACCCAGGTAAGGAGGAGAGATCAATTGGGAAATTAGTCTTGAGTCATTGTACAGCCACAGGAGACCTAGGGCTCACCTAGGGCCCAAGATCCATGGAGTCTTATCTGTTTGTTCCCAAGAGAGACTAAGTAGTCTGGGGAGAGTCTTGTGTTATAGGTACAATACTGCGGGCCCAATCAGCAAAAGAAAGCTGAGGACAATATAGATTGGAAACATGCAGAGAAGGCCTTCATCCTGAGAGGATAGACAATGGCTAAAATGATGAGGTAAAGTAAAGTAGTCAACTTGAACTTTATGTGTGGATCTGGTTGCTTGCATCTGACAGGCAGGCAGACAGACAGACAGACAGACAGATAGACAACCTTTATTGTCATTTTTTTTTTACTGTGGGTACACTGGCACACATTAAAAATGAAATTCTGTTGTTTGCTGTCAAAAGTGTACACATGCATAACACCCATTTAAACATGTTATATACAACATATGTATAAACCTACACCCTTACATATAAATAACACATAAATATTAATCACTGTTCATCTTGAATACATAGCAGAAAGGGAAGCTTTAGAGTTCACAAGGTTAATACTATATAGGACAAAACTGTGACTGAATCTGGATATTCTGCTTCGGATACCACGAAGCCCCGTCCTCCCAGAAGGTAACAAGGAAAACAGGTCATGAAGAGGAAGTGTAGTGTCCCAGATAATCCTACAGACCCTGCTCAAGCAACGCTTCTGTGCTATGTCTTGGATGGAAGGGAGGGAACTGCCAATGATCTTTTCAGCCATTCTCACCACTCTCTGCACTGCCTTCCTGTCTGAAGCAGGGATGCTTCCAAACCAGACTGTGATGCTGTATGACAGGATGCTCTCGATCGTCCCCCTGTAGAAAGTGGTCAGGACAGGGGAAGGAAGATGTACTTTTCTCATGTGACGCAGAAAATGCAGGTGCTGTTGTGCCCGCTTCACCAGTGTCCCACTGTTGAGCGATATGTGAACTAAGGAAGAGCATAACTGAGACATTTTCTCAGCTTATCTTCTTGGCCTGGGTTCAGGTCCCTTTTATCTCACCATTGGCTTGGTAGAAGTTCTTCCTCCTGTTCTTGAGGGCCTTATGTTCTGTGCAACACCATTAGCCTAGAAGACAACCTTTATTAGAAGTAGACAAGTAGCAATTAACCATCCTGGCCTCTCCAGATAAAAACAAGAAGTTCATGAGTTTCCGTGCTTCTCCACCAAAAGTAGAGAGCCATACATCTTACATGATCTTCATGGATCAAAAAAACCAAAAGCTTTTGCCAAGCCGTTACATTCTTGTGGTTCAAGAAAAGGAAGTGCTTTATGCATACATTTTATGAAGTGAAACATGGAATAAGTGGGGGGAAAATGCATTTTACTGCAATGAAATGGCTCACCAAAATAAAGGAGAACCTTGCTTCAGTGAAGCAATGGTACATTTCCTCGGAATATGCAGTGTTCTCTAATCGATACTGAAATTTGGATACAGCTTTTCTGAATTCATTACCAGCCCAGCAGATAATTGCTTGATTAGCATGTTTTAATTGGCATTTATGTGTTGAATGCTACTGAAATCGCTTTAATATGTCCAACTTTGTCTTAATTTATTTAAATGATTCCAGATCAGTCTTCTTGGCAGTGGGAAGAGACTGAATGAATGGGGCACAACTAACCTTGCGAAGTGCCAGGGACACCAAAGAACACAACTGTTCTTTCAGCTTTCTTTCAGGAGCTGCCTGTTTTGATCTAGCAACTAATTTAGTGTGAGCTGCAAAGCACCTAAGCAATGATTTTAACATTTGTGGTTCTTTAGCATTTCATTTTGTGATGCATGCACAGTGACATTTTTGTTAGGAACCGTTTCCCGCTACAGCATTTTCCAGATGTGTAGCCTCAATATATAAACTTTAATTAAATAGTCTTAAACCTTTAGTTGATTGCTCAGGAAAAAACACTCCAGTCCTCAACGTATCTTTAATAGACGGGGAGAAAAATTGATTAGATTTTTTTTTCCAAGCTTGTATTATTAGAGAAATTATGCATGCTTTGCATAAGAGAGGCAGCAAGGCTGGTGTGGGGGTGAAGCAGCTTAGATTTGTCTCAACAAAGAGGTGTTTGGGAAGACAAATAAAAACAAAATGAAACAAGGCATGCTCAAGAACAGCATGGAGATTAGAAAGAACGTTGTTTGTTTATTTTGCACATGTTTTTGCTACATAAGGTATATGAAAGATACTCGATCTCACATTCCTTTTCTTAAATTGTACTTGTATCAGAAGCACTGAGGCACTTTCAGATGGAAAGGATTAGCCAATGACATCACAGTTGCTGAGGGATGCCCAATAGGGGCCTCCTTTCTTGTTCCCAGCAGGAGCTGGAGTGAAGGATGCGAGCTCACCCTGTCTCAAGACAGCACTCGGGTTTGAAAAGCTGGCTTGCTACTTGTCAAGGCAGCATCCTAACCATATGAGCCACAGTGCTCCATTTTCTTAGATAAAGACATAAAACAAAAATATTGAGGTGACTTGACGGGATTATCAGAGATGGCAAAAATTATCCACCTTGATTACAGACAATGGATTAGACAACTTTATAAAAGACTCAAAACCATTTACAGACTTTCTATGTGTTAGTTAAGATGGCAGCGCCTGGTGGCTGCAATGGCTCTCGAAAGTTAAAGTTTTGGAAGGGATATAGAAAGCAGAGACATCACCCCGCCAACAAAAGTATGTATAGTCAAGGCCATGGTTTTCCCAGTTGCAATATATGGCTGTGAAAGTTGGACCATAAGAAAGGCTGAGTGCCAAAGAATTGAGGCCTTTGAGCTATGGTGCTGGAGAAGACTCCTGCGAGTCCCCCGGACTGCAAGGCAATCAAACCGGTCAGTCCTAGAGGAGATCAACCCTGACTGCTCTTTAGAAGGCCAGATCCTGAAGTGGAAACTCAACTACTTGGGCCACCTAATGAGAAGGAAGGACTCACTGGAGAAGAGCCTAATGCTGGGGAAGATTGAGGGCAATAGAAGAATGGGACGACAGAGAATGAGGTGGCTGGATGGAGTCACTGAAGCAGTAGGCATGAGCTTAAATGGACTCCAGAAGATGACAGAAGACAGGAAGGCCTGGAGGAACTTTGTCCATGGGGTCGCGATAGGTTGGACATGACTTCGCAACTAACAACAACAGCAAGGGATATAGGCCACATGATCAGGAAGGTTTTAATGTATCTGAGCAACGTAGTGGGACCAAGCTAACATATGACCGACAATATTTGCTGGTATGGATCAGAAAAGAAAAGGGGGATAGGTTCTCATGCAGGAATACAAGCTAGGGCTAATCCACATGGAGATTCTATTCTATTCTATTCTATTCTATTCTATTCTATTCTATTCTATTCTATTCTATTCTATTCCATTCCATTCCATTCCATTCCATTCCATTCCATTCCATTCCATTCTATTCCATTCCATTCCATTCCATTCCATTCCATTCCATTCCATTCTATTCTATTCTATTCTATTCTATTCTATTCTATTCCACTCCATTCAGTTCCGTTCCATTCCATTCTGTTGCGTCCTTGGCGGGAAAACAGACACGAGAAGCAGCTGGAGTTCTCAGTTTCTCTTATTCAGCGTTCAGCTTACAGGAAGATGGCTTCAGCCTCGCCCAAACGCCTCGCAGCCTCTTATATAGGCAACTCCCGGGTAAATGGGTTACTTTTCCCGCGCCAGCACCCGTGCATGCGCACGGCGCTGGCGACAGCCTGTCTGGTCCCGGGCAGCTTTGCACCTGCCCGGGACTGCCTGCAAACGCCCGAGCCGTTTGCAAGGCTCGGGACATAACACCCCTTTCCCCCGGGCTAAAACTACTACCAACATACAACATTTATTTTATATGACATTTTGCTCCCAAGTGCTCCCACTGTTTACTGGCCTTTGCCTTGCCAGCAATGTTATGTAGTCTTCTAGGTACTTAGGAGATTTCTTTGCTCTCTGTGACCTTCTTAGCTGTGGGTTACTGGCATAAGTCCCCTGACTGGAGGGAGGCGTGAGCCTATTCTCTCTATTGTGCCCTGGTGTCTTCCAAGGACTGTGCCCCGATGCCTGGCCTGCTTGCTTGCCCCCCGGGCTCGTCAGGCCAGGGCTTCTGTTGCTTTGTGACCTGGTTGACCTGCCTAGCTGTAGACCCTCGGGCCCCTTGAAGTGAGAGCCACTGCTGGGCGTCTCTGTAGAACCTCCTAGGTCAGTCCAAGACCTGTCAGGAGGCTGTCCATTCCCTGAACCCCATTCTGTGCTCGGGCTCGTGTGGGTTTCTGTACTGTCCCAAAACTCAGGTGTTCCCTGATTTGTGCTAGGGGTGTTGTAGTCGGGACTTGGGTCCTCAACTAACTCTGTGTATGTTTGACCCCCTGTAGGATTTGGGTAAGGTCAGGCCAACCTTGGGAACTGTGTGCCAGCTCCTCTTGCGGGGCATCATTAGTTTGGGATGCCCCGGGTATCCATCCGTGACGGCAGTGCGTGTGACTGTGTGTGGAACGGTGGTATGCCCCCCGGGGTGACTCCTGGCTGGAGTAGGCTGCGTGCCTGTTGAATGTGGGTAAGATCCATGACTTCAATTTTTCGGGAGCAAAGCAACTGGCGAATCTTGGGAGGGCGTTTTCGGGCTCCCTCAGTTGGAGAATGGGCCAGTAAACCCCAGTAAAGAATCTTGCCCTTCCCTTTTTCTCCAAAGGGTCCCCCTCCCCCCCGGAAAAGACCCAGGAGTCTCATATGAAAAGTCCTGCCGAGGGCGGAGTTGGTCGATGTGCCGACGCAGGACACGACCGTTGGCCAGGGCTACCTCGTAGGAGAGAGGACCTGTGACCCTGGAAATAGAAGCGGGGACCCATGTATGACCAGGCCTGTAATTGCGAGCCCAAACCGGGGCACCCACAAGTAGTTGTCTAGGTGCCCTAGGATGTGAGGTAGATGAAGGCAGTCTGTCCGGATGCAACCGGTCAAGGTTAGTAGTAAGTTGACGCCCCCAGCGAAGTTCAGCTGGGCTTCTCCCTGATATAGAATCGTGGACGGCTGTGGGCTGATAAGAAAGGAGAAAGTCAACCAAACTGTGATGTACAGTTCCCGTAGGTGGAGTATCTTCAAGGCGTGTACTTTGCGCCCTGCGCAAAATGCGTTTCGCCATTACCGTTGGTGGACGGGGTGAAAAGGCGCAGACCGTGGCATGGACGGAATCAGGTTTGCCGAGAAAGCTTGGAATTCGGAGGATGGTTGCATTGAGGGCCGTTGTCGGACACAATGACATCTGGCAGCCCGTGTGCAGCAAAAATCCCCCTCAGTACCTGAATAGTCTTTGCAGTGGTGGTGGATGAGACAGGCACAAACTCAAGCCATTTTGAATGGCTGTCAACAAGGACCAAGAAGAACTGGCCCTGAAAGGGCCCAGCGTAGTCAATGTGCACCCTAGACCATGGGGACTGTGTTTCCTACCATCTATGCACGGGAGCTTGGGGTATCTCTGGGCGAGATCGTTGGCACAGGTGGAATGCATGCACCTTAGCCTCAATATCTTTATCTAAAGCAGGCCACCACAAGTGGCTGCGTGCAAGAGCCTTCATACGAACAATGCAAGGATGACCCTCGTGGAGGGATTCTAAGACCCTAGTCCTCATTGAGGTGGGAATGACAACTCTGTTTCCCCAAAGCAGACAACCCTGAGAAAGGGACAGTTCGTTCCTTTTGGACCAGAAACTCTGAAACTCAGGACTAGGGCAGTGCTCAGGCCACCCGGACAGGACCCAGGAGCGGACACGTGAAAGGGTGTGATCTGTACCCGTTTCAGCGGTAACATCCCTGGCACTAAGAGGGAGCTCGGGCAAGGCTTGGATTGATAGAATGTTGACAGCTGGCGCGGGGTCAGCTTCTACTACTGGCAGAGGCAACCTACTGAGGCCATCAGCATGGCCCATTTCTTTCCCAGGCTTGGGGAGTAATGAAAAATCATATGCAGACAAAAAAATAGACCACCTAAGCATTCTAGGGGAAATGATGTGGGGAGTTGCTTAAGTGTGGTAAACAAGTCCCCAGCAGAGGCTTATGGTCAGTGAAGACCCGTGAAAGAAATAGAATTGTGAAAATGCCTGGCAACTATAGAAAAATCGTGGAATTTTTCTAATTCCAGCAACAACAGCCAGAGCCTCCCTGTTACTATCTCTGAGCGTATAGTTGCGCTCGCAGAATGATCGTGTTCTGGAGTAGTATGCAAAGGAACATGTAGTTCCATCAGACCTGAGGTGATCCAGGACAGCTCCAACCACGTAGGGGGATGCATCACAGCGATGCACACAGGAAGAGACTCGTTGAAATGTGCAAGAAACAGTAGAGTGAAGCACGGGCTCTTGACCTTCTTTAAAGCCAAGCCTCATGTGGCTTGGTTGACCACAGCCACACAGCTTGTTTGTCTAGTAGCCTGTGAAGAGGCTCAGCTACACGAGCTTTATGTGGAAGAAAAGAATTGTAGAAATTCAGGAGGCTTAGGAAGGCCTGAAGTTCGGCCTTAGACTTTGGCCTGGGTGCTTGTAAAATAGCAGTTAGTTTGGATTCAGCAGGATGAATCCCAGCAGCATCAATTTTGAATCACAGAAATTCAGTAGAAGGCACCCCGATCTTGCATTTGTCTTTTCTGAGCTTGAGGCCTGATTCCCTGAATCTTAACAGGACAGCCCTAAGTCTTTCAGCTAGAATGTGTGTGGAGTCTCCTGCAATCAAGACATCGTCAAAGTAGGGGCAGACACCTGGTATACCTCGTAGTGTGTTTTCCATTACGCTTTGGAAAATCCCAGGAGCGACATTCACTCCAAACTGTAGCCTTTTTACCTTAAAGGCTCCCCTGTGGGTCACAATGGTCTGAGCTTCATGGAAGCTCATCATCATCAACAGAAAGCTGTTGATATGCTTGAGCTAGGTCAAGCTTTGCAAAAACACGCCCCCCCTTGAGAGAGGCCAGGATGTGACTGACCACAGGAACAGGATAGGCATGTTGCTGCAATGCCTTATTGAGTGTGCATTTGTAATCAGCACAAATGCGAAATGTCCCCATTTGCCTTTAGAGGCGTGACAATGGGGGTCTCCCACGGGCTGGAATCAACAGGTTCTAGGATTCCCTGTTGGATTAGTTTGTCTAGTTCAGTGTCAATCTTACTTTTTAAAGCAAAAGGGACCCTTCTTGCTTTAATCCTAATGGGAGTGACAGTGGGGTCTAGCTTTAAGGACACAGGTGGTCCTTTGAATGTGCCCAGCTGGGGGCTGAAAACATCTGCAAATTCTTTGCAGACTTCCTGTAGGTCGAGTGTTTGTAAGCTGTTGAGTCCTGTGACGTGTATCCCCAGGGCCTCAAACCAATCGAGTCCTATGAGACTCGTTCGTTCACCCCCTACTACTAATAAGTCTAGTGGACCTTCAAAACTCTTGTATTGCACGTTAAGGGTGGCCTCCCCCTTAACACACACTCTTGAGTTCTGAAAATCTGTTAATACAATATCAGAAGGCCTTAACTTGGCCTTAGACCCACTACTGGAACAAATCTTCCTAAATGTATGCAATGAAATGATGGACAGGGCAGACCCTGTGTCTAGTTCCATAGATAATGGAACCCCTTGTAGCTTCACGTTGAGTGACAGCTTTTTCTTCATGGGCTTGTGTGTGCCTGTTCTACAGATGCTTCTTCGCGAAGCGCAAAACCCTACCCTATTCTGGCTGGGGAATCTGGTACCTTTCAGGCGTTCTTCTTGGGGTTGTGCCTTTCATCGGCTCAGACACACAGCTGCAATGTGCCCTTGTTTGCCGCATGCCCGGCAGGTAGCGGAGCGGAACTTGCAGTCGGTTCTCCTGTGGCGACCTCCACAGCCGATGCACTTGAGCAGAGCCGAAGAGCTTCCCTTCTGGTTCTCTTCCTTCGCGGGGTGTAGACGGTCGACTTCCTCGTCCGGATCCTCCTCGGAGTTTCGTCGGACGTCTTCCTGGTGCACGGACGCACCCTCTGCACTGTTTCTGATCGGCCGCATGTTTTTGATGGCGCCGCCTGCTGCTTCTTCTGCGGTGACTTCCCTTAAGGCGTCTTGGAAGGATAATTCTTCCTTGGCAAAAAGTCTCTGTTGTAGCTCTCGATGCCTTAGCCCGCACACGAATCGGTCCCTCAGTCGTTCCTCGAGGTCCTTGAACTCGCAGGGCTTGGCGGCCTTCCGTAGCGCGGCGATGTATTCCTTGGCTGTTTCACCGGACCGTTGATCCCTCTGCTCGAAGGTGTGGCGCCATGAGATAACGGACACCTTGGGGTGGAAGTGCTCTTTCAGCAGCTTCTTCAGGTCTGCGTAGCTTACAGACTCTACTGGAACAGGTGCTGCAAGATTTTCTGCGATTTCGAAGGCGTCTTGGCCGCAAACGCAAAGCAGGGTGGCGGCCTTCAAGCTATCTTCCCTCACTTGGTTTGCCTTGAAGTAGTTCTCCATTCTGGATACGTAGGACTCCCACCGCTCTGGATGTGAGACGTCGAATTCCGAAAGCCTTCCGATTTTCGCCATCTTCGGATCTTCAGGAGACGGGTCTATCAGCCAGCCTACCCCCGAATGCGCACCGGATTGGCGGGCAGCTGCCGAGTCGACGCCGTTCCTCTTCCGCCGCTCAGGACTCCTTGGGTAAGCTTACACTTCTTCCTTTCCAGGTAGTGCAAGGCATCCCACCCTCGTCGCCAGTGTTGAGTCCGTGGCGGGAAAACAGACACGAGAAGCAGCTGGAGTTCTCAGTTTCTTTTATTCAGCGTTCAGCTTACAGGAAGATGGCTTCAGCCTCGCCCAAACGCCTCGCAGCCTCTTATATAGGCAACTCCCGGGTAAATGGGTTACTTTTCCCGCGCCAGCACCCGCGCATGCGCACGGCGCTGGCGACAGCCTGTCTGGTCCCGGGCAGCTTTGCACCTGCCCGGGACTGCCTGCAAACGCCCGAGCCGTTTGCAAAGGCTCGGGACATAACACATTCCATTCCATTTGTTTTTACTATTGTAATTAAAATCTTCAATAAATATTATTAAAACAGAAGAAGACACGAGGAAGTGGTTGAACAAGGGAGGATAACTTTTCTGAAAATAAGCAAACTTGTTTGCTATCGCAATTTTGGGTCTTCTGTAATAGAGCTATTTATTTGATGCTTAGAGTAACAGAATTGGAAGGGACCTTGGAAGTCTTCTAGTCCAAACTTGTGAAGTAGGAAAGCCTGTATCATTCTAGACAAGTGGCTGTCCAATCTCTTCTTAAAAACTTCCAGTGTTGGAGCATTCACAGCTTCTGAAAGCAAGCCATCCTATGGTTAATTATTCTAGCTGTCAGGAAATTTCTCCTAAGTTCTATGCTATGTCTCTCCTTGACTGGTTTCCATCCATTGCTTCATGTGCTGCCTTCAGGTGCTTTGGAAAATAAGTTGTACACCCTTTTGTTTGTGGCAGCCCCTTAGATATTGGAACCCTGCTATCATGTCACCCCAGTCCTTCTCTTCATTAAAGTAGACATGCCCAAATCCTGCAACATATTCTTCATATGTTTTAATCTTCAGTCCCCTTATCATCTTTGTTGCTCTTCTCTACACACTTTCTAGAGTCTCAACATCTTCTTTATATCAAAACCATTTTATTTGATTTCAAAGTCAAATGTGAGATTTACGTTGTTTCTGATGCACCCACCCTTGTGCTGAGAAAGGAATATAAATAATCATCCAGGATCACTTAAGCATATAGTTCACTTTATAATTCTTAACTTCACTCTGCAGATCTTTTTAGAAAGATCTTCAAATGTTTTCCCTATCAATAGGCAAGTGATCATTTTGTTTAATAATACTTTAATGAAAAGCTGCATCTACATGTTGAGCAAATGTGCTACATTTTCTGTTGCTTCATTCTGATTGATGTAATTAGAATACCGAGATCATCTTAAATGAGATGCTGTGGCCTGACCTTTTCAGAAATGTTTTATTATTCAGGCAAATTAGGCTATATGTGATTTCCATCCTTGATAGCTAGATGAAAAGTTTGTTAAGTAATTTCAGGTCAATTGCACCTTGATAGAGGTTGGCACTATATCAGGTTTTCTAGAAGACATGCTTCTCCTTTGCTTCTCATGAATGAAAGAGGGGAGTGGGCAGATCCAATCTTTTAAATGCTGGTGGAATTACTACCCATTCTCACAGAAATATCACTGTATGGCACGTCTTCTGGAGCATTATTTAGAGCTATAAATTAATCAGTAGATATTTATTTGTCTGGATCATCAAACAAATCAAACCAATGTTTTTATTATTATTATTATTACTATTATTACTATAAATAATAATAATAACAATAATAATAACAACAACAACAACTGGAGCACCACTTGAACACCATTGACATTGACAAATTCGCCATTAGTCAATTGCAAAAGGCGGCCTTACTAGGAACTGCTTCCATCCTGTGACGATATCTGTAATAACATCAAACATCCACATCTGACTATCCCAGGTTCTTGGTAAGGACTCAACAGGTAGACAAAATGCCAGATCCAGTCTGAACATCTGGCTGACTGTGCAATGATTAATAATAATAATAATAATAATAATAATAATAATAATAATAATAATAATAATTTATTTGAGGCACAAATGACCAGATGCAAAGTATGCTATTTCAGTCAGAACAGAATAACTGAGCTGGAAGGGTCCTTAGAGGTCTTCTAGTCCAACCCCCTGCTCAAGCAGGAGACCCTGTACCATTTCAGACAAGTGGCTGTCCAATCTCGTCTTAAATGCCTCCAGTGATGGAGCACCCACAACTTCTGAAGGGAAGCCGTTCCATTGGTTGATTGCTCTCACTATTAGGAAATTTCTCTTTAGTTCTTGCTTGGTTGTCTCCTTGATTAATTTCCATCCTTTGTGTCATGTCCTAACACATTATGAGAAGGCACACATTATGAGAAGAACTAACTCTCTGGAGAAAATTTAATGCAGGGATAGGTGGAAGGACAAAGAAGAGGACTAGAAATAGCAAGGTGGATAGATCCAGTTACACTCAGCTGGTTCGCACCACTTCAGCAGAACCGATAGCTAATTTTTTGTTGCCCAGGCCCAGAATGGACTTCCGGAAGCAGCATGCACACAAAGAAAAATGTTCACATATTCAAATTCTGCCACTGGTTACACTGCCGATGAGTGCATGGTTGGAAAACTTGAAAGACCAGGTTAGAGACAGATCATCACAGATAAAATATATGTGTGTGGTCGCTGAGAGTCCAAAATGGTTTGATGGCCTATAATCAATCAATCAACCAATTTGTCTACAATGGCCAGCTATTTCTATATTTCCCTCTTTAAAGGAACCAACAGCTTGAGAGTTTTGAATTACAGTTCTCATAAACTTTCAATTCACAGTGATGTAAGTCTGAGGGTCTGGAATTGGCTGCCTTCTTTTCTGATATCAAAAGCATTGTACTAAGAGTAGGACCAAACAATCAAACTTGACTCATGTACATTCCTTATGAAAGACTAAGAATTGAGAAAAAAGGAAAAAGCTTCTCAGAGTTGATCATTTGGAAGAGGGATGCCTTGAGCAATGCTTCCTAGGAATCAATAAAATAAGAAAACATTTATCTTATTTCAAAGAATGAAGGTTTACTCTCCATATTATTCACTATACATGGAAAAGACACGGGGGAAAGGGAATGTGTTTTACTATTGAAAAAAAAAATCTGTTCCAGTTCTTCTGTAAAGTTTGGTTCCATCTTAACGCAAAAAGTGGTAAGCAATTAAAAAAATAAAAGATCCTTTACCATCTTCCCATCTTATCCCATCAGAGCTAAAGAGGGCAGCAGATAACAGGGTTTTATGTTTCCTTTTACTGCCATCTAATGGCCAGTTGGAATTTTGCAGCCTAAACTTGATAGTCTCAATTAAGGCAGCTTTGAAATTGACTTAGATATGACAAAAAGAATAATTGCACAAAACTACTGAGTTACATTTTGCCCAATACATGTTATTCAAATAAGGGGAGGAATCTTATTTGCTTAAGATTTACCAAAAGAAGCAAGCATGTTCATTTGAAAGGAGCTGTCACGAAGAAGAGGGGTTCAAATTATTCACCAAAGCACCAGAGGGCAGAACGAGACACAATGGTTGAAAACTGATCAAAGAGAGAAGCAGCCTGGAGTTAAGGAGAAACTTCCTAACAGTGAGGACAATTAACCAGTGGAACAACTTACCCCCCAAAATTGTGGGTGTTCCATCACTGGAGGTTTTTATGAAGAGACTAGACAGTCACTTGTCTGAGAAGATATAGGTCTATTCTCTGTTCTGTTCTATTCAGCAATATCAACAATGTGTGCCCACATTTGTCTGAATTTTGATAGTCATGTTAGATCGAGTCTTTATTGCATTCACTCACCCACCTTTCAGCAGAATGAAGACAACCAAGGAGAATGAAAAGACAAAATAGCACAGCTGGAAAAGAAAAAAAAAAAATCTTTTGTGAGTCATATTCATTCCAGGGGATTATGTGGTCAACAGGTTTTTTTTTCCCCTTGACAACAGTATGGAATGATCTTCTATTATCTTCTTCTAGGTGGAATGGTCAATTTTTTGATTGCAAACAAGAGGTCGTTTACAGTCCTGAACGTTTCCATTCCAGTAATAACTAGATTGGTTTCTCCTTTGCTTGCTGGAGATTAGCTTACTTCCTACCCACTCCTTTATTCAAGATTTTAAAAATAAATCTCTATTGTAGTTTGTGTAGGTGTGTGTGTACTGCTTCTTTATACTGTCCCTTGTATGTGGCCGACTTACTTGCAAGTCTTCAGGCAACTTATTATCATGAAATGCATTTGGGAAAGGAGGATTAGGACAAGAGCCCTAGTTCACCTTTTGCTCCCTCTATTGTGAAATGCACATTCTCTTTCTCTCTCTCCCTTCCTGTCTCTCTCTCTCTCTTCCTCTTCTTCTCTCCGTTCTCCCTGTCTCCACTCTCCCTCTCCCTTTCTCTCTACCCTCTTCCTTTCCCTCTCCTTCTCTCTCTCTTCTTCTTCTTCTCTCTGCTCTCCCTCTCTCCACTCTCCCTCTCCCTTTCTCTCTACCCTCTTCCTTTCCCTCTCCTTCTCTCTCTCTTCTTCTTCTTCTCTCTGCTCTCCCTCTCTCCACTCTCTCTCTCCCTTTCTCTCTACCCTCTTCCTTTCCCTCTCCTTCTCTCTCTCTTCTTCTTCTTCTCTCTGCTCTCCCTCTCTCCACTCTCTCTCTCCCTTTCTCTCTACCCTCTTCCTTTCCCTCTCCTTCTCTCTCTCTTCTTCTTCTTCTCTCTGCTCTCCCTCTCTCCACTCTCTCTCTCCCTTTCTCTCTACCCTCTTCCTTTCCCTCTCCTTCTCTCTCTCTTCTTCTTCTTCTCTCTGCTCTCCCTCTCTCCACTCTCCCTCTCCCTTTCTCTCTACCCTCTTCCTTTCCCTCTCCTTCTCTCTCTCTTCTTCTTCTTCTCTCTGCTCTCCCTCTCTCCACTCTCCCTCTCCCTTTCTCTCTACCCTCTTCCTTTCCCTCTCCTTCTCTCTCTCTTCTTCTTCTTCTTCTCTCTGCTCTCCCTCTCTCCACTCTCTCTCTCCCTCTTCTTTTCTCTCTCCCCTCCCCCTTTCCCTTTCTTCTCTCTCCCTCTCTCCCTTTTCCTTTCTCTCTCCCCTCTTTCTTTCCCTCTCCCTCTCTTCTCTCTCCTTCTCTCCCCTCTCCTTTTCCCTTTCTTCTCTCTCCCTCTCCCTCTTTCCCTCTCCCTTTCTCTCTCTCCCTCCTTCCTTCCCCCTCTGTTTTGAAAAATAAAATAAAATAGAGAAATGGCAGTGAAACAGTGTCCTTCCACAAAATCATTCCAGCAAATTTTAGCTGGAAATGTGAGACAGGTTTTGAAACATTTCTCCCTTTGACCAAAATTGATCTTCTAGCTGTGGGTGCATATTGACTTTTTTATATATATATAAAAGGGACATTTATTTTTGAAATCATTTGCTAAGCATTTGGGATATTTTTTTTTTTTTTCAGCGTTGAATTGGTGATAGTCCTTTTCGCCTTCTTTTGTGTAATGTACTTTTCCATTACTTCCATTACTTGAAATGTACTTTTCCATTACTTTTTAAACTCTTTGGGTTTCATGATCTGGAGGGGGAATAAAACAAAAGCAAAACAAAATTGCACGAAAACCTTAGTGGCTTTCTCCTGGATTAATTTTTTTTTTTAGCAAATCAGTTGCAGAATTTATAGGGGGGGGAGGGCATTTTAACATATCCCTTACTGATTTCATCATAAAGGCCATAGTTTTCAGAATTTTCCTAGAAATCAATTTTCCTTCCTTCCTTCCTTCCTTCCTTCCTTCCTTCCTTCCTTCCTTCCTTCCTTCCTTCCTTCCTTCCTTCCTCCTTCCTTCCTTCCTTCCTTCCTTCCTTCCTTCCTTCCTTCCTTCCTTCCTTTCTTTCTTTCTTTCTTTCTTTTGAGAACCAGGATAGGGGTGGAGGTGGGGAGATAATTTAAGAATCAGCATATTTTCCCAGACAACTTATTGCTATCCTTGGCATCAAAAACTGATAGAAACAGCTTAGTGTAGTGGTTAGGGCTTCAAGGTAGAAAGTGGGAGACCGTGAGTTCAAGTCCTGCCTTAGCCATGAAAGCCAGCTGTGACTGGCCCACAGTCACCCTGTCTCAGCCCAGCCCACCTCACAGGTTTGCTGTTATGGAGAACATGGAAGGAAGGAAGGAAGGAAGGATGGAAGGAAAGAAAGAAAGAAGAAAGGAAGGAAGGAAGGAAGGAAGGAAGGAAGGAAGGAAGGAAGGAAGGAAGGAAGGAAGGAAGGAAGGAAGGAAGGAATTAACTATGTAGCCAATTCATAACTTGACTTATCTGCAAAGGTCAATGAAGAAGAGCACTAGAAACATTAGGGCGATTGAACAGCAGGACTATGCAGAAATTCTGAGAAATGTTTTCTATGGGTGATGTTTTCCCTTTAGGATCTCTTTTCTACTTTAAGCCTCATCAGAAAGTATACAGGAGAAATTCACAAGATTTCTAAAATTACAATTTTGCAATTTTTCAAAAAGGGTGTGGCTTGCATCATGACATTCTATCTTCCATCTACTGATTTGGACTTTTTCCCTGTAAGGAAATTCACTCAGAAAGGAGGGGAAAAAATTAAAACAGGCATGCAGTAGGTATTATGTACAGGAACAAATAACGCTGTATACTGTACATAAAGTACAGATAGAGGCGTGTAAATACACATTCTCACAATGCAAAATACGTAAACTCTAAAATGATTAATGCAGCTCATAACATGCATAATTATTAACGTTTGACCCAAACAAATCCCACTTGCTATGTATGGGAGCCCTTCCGAGTTTTAGCACCTATCGGTTTCGTAAGCAAGAAAAAGTAATTTATAAGCACCCAATGGACTCTTAATAAATTCATTCATCAGGGTCATATCTCATATCAGAAGGCACACAACAGTAGCTATAGGGATATTTTTTTTATTTCAGCTCCTCATCGTTAGGGCAAGGGAACAAGCTACTGCAAGTTGTTTAATTTAATTTTAAGACATCTGTTTCTTCCTCTCTGGAGCTTTGTTATAAAGTTGGGAACAGGAGCCTCTAGCCAATAAAATTTTAACAAAACATCAATATCAATAACATCTCACAAGTGCACCTTACATTCATTTTTAATAACACACTGCAACATTTAAAAAAACCCTCTATATACCCACACAGAGAGAGATTGGGCATCAGAGACAACTGGTTTCTAAAGCTTTATTACTTGGAAGGGCTACTGGCTCCTTATTTTGACACATCTGGGCTGTGCAATTATTCACAAAGGTCACATTTACCAGAAGGGAAGGACAGTGACCAAAAGGCAGCAGTTTAAGTTACAAATACACTATGACAATTTAATCAATGAGAAAGCCCCAATGTCAAGAGCCATTTCGGTCCCGAACTGACAAAGACTGACATCTCATCAGACCTCTGGAAAATTGTCTGCGGACACAGGAGTTCTACTGAATCCCAGGCCAGCTGTTAACATCCAGAAAGATTCCGACATGTTGCTATTATAAATGTTAAGCCAGGGTCTTGCCTCTGTACTAGACTTTTAATTAGCTTACAGAAAAGCAGAGCTGTGGCTGATGCTGGAAACCCTTTTGCATGTTGAAGGACATGGTGACTTCCATGAAGTTCTTCCCTTCAGTTTCACAGCAAGCCAGGGTTTTGCGATGTTTAAGGCACTGAACTGGCACTGGGGAGAACTGAGTAGACCTGTCAGTCATGGAAGCTTCCTGGGGACTGATTCCGTCGCTCTTTCGCAGCTCAGGCTATCTCACAGCTGTAGAGAAAGATATACAAGGAATTCATTTTAGCTATGCCTTCTTGAGCATCTGCATAAAGGAAAAGGTACAAGTGCAACAAAGAAACAATATCTGTTTATTTATTAGATTTACATGACTTCCAAATCAGAAATGTTCAAGGCAGCTTGAGGTGTCCTGGTGGTTAGAATGTTTAATTGCAGGCTAATTCTTCCCGCTGCCAGCAGTTCAATCCTCAGCAGCTCAAGGTTGACTCAACCTTCCATCCTTCTGAGTGCAGTAAAATGAGGACCTAAATTGCTGGGGCCAATATGCTGACTCTGTAAACCGCTTAAGGGGGCAATAAAGCACTATGAAATGATATATAAGTCTAAGTACTATTGCTATTGCTAAACAAAGAAAGCATATGTAATTTTTTTATAAACACACACACACACAGAGCTATGGTAGGTATCAGTACTCTTAGCCTAGAAGTTAAGAAGGTCACAGAAAGTTAATAATTGGATGGAGGTCTTCTTGAAAATTTCAAGACTGAAGACATTGAAAAATGTCCTGAAAGGAGACATGGGAAAACTGTTCCAGACTATTGCCAGAATAACTTCATTGACCTGTCCATGAAGTCACCAAGAGTTCAGGTTAACTTGAAGGAGAGTTTGGTGATTTCCACAATGCTGATTTACAGCATCATCCAGCCATCCCTAACTGCTAAATCACTAATGAAGTCAGGCTTTATAGCAGCACAGCAATGGTTGGGTGATGCTATGAAAAATCTCTAGGGGAGAAAAGACCTTTATTTACTTGCAACATATAATTGTTATTCCTCTGGCAGTAACATTTTGATAAGGCTTGAAGGAGCTCAAAGGCAATTCCTTCAACCCAAGGAGAATCTAACCTAATTGAAAATAATTTCCTTTGCTTTAGTTGTGGAGAGGGCCAGAAAAATGACCTTGGAGAAGGTATCCAGAGATTCTTACAGAGACACCAGGCAGAGAAGAAGCATATATCATATCCACATTTATGGAAGAAGCCCCACTATCCCTCTGATTCCCTCAGGCACAAGAGGAAGAAAAGGGAAGATGTTGACCATCTTGCAAGATTCTATAGCCTTTCTCAACACAGTTCACTTCTTTCTGTGAAGTCTATTTCCTGATCTGGTCTGCCATAAGAATTTATATCAATTGTAAATATCTGTTAGCATCTTCCCTTTTCACCTTTGTATACTCTAACAAATAGTCTGAGTCTCTTCTAAATGTTACAGATGTTTCTTCTGCCTTTTGGATGCTAGTGAAAAGAAAAAAAAGTGACATGATAGCAGTTTTCCAATATTTTATGGGCTGCCACAGAAAAAGAGGAGGTCAACCTATTTTCCAAAGCACCAGAAGCAAGAAACAATGGATGGAAACTAATCAAGGAGAGAAGTAACCTTGAACAAAGGAGACATTGCCTACCAGTGAGAACAATTAACCAAGAGAATGGTTGCCTTCAGAAGTTGTGCACTGGAAGTTTTTAAGAAGAGACTGGAGAGCCCCTTGTCTGAAATGATGTAAGATCTCCTGCTTGAGCAGAGGGTTGGACTAGAAGACCTCCAAGGTCCCTTCCAGCTGTATTCTGTTCTGTTCTGTTCCCATTCTAAATTCTTCTACAAGGTCATCTCCCTGGCTCTCTACAAGTTGGCACTTCTTGGCTTTTGTTTGCTGTTCTTAACAAAGATCTTCTTTTCCTGTTGCTGGGAGACAAAATAAGATAAAGATATATTTATTATATGTAGCAGTGGATTCAGACATGATTCAGGAATGATATAGTAGCTATTTAATAGCATACTTTGGCATTTGTGATCATGACATTATACTTCTAGCTCCCATCTGCCATTAGGAACTGAGGAGGTGAAGTTTTTTTGTAACAGGGTTTTTAACAATACTTGAAGTGTGCCATCTTCTATATGGGTGCAAACAAGGTATGTTACGCTTTTGATTAGCAATTATGCAGCTGGAATAAGTCATTTTGATAGTTGAGTCAAGAAACAGTATAACTCCTAAACACACACACACATACATACACACACACAAGAGTCAGTCCAATTACCTCTTTTCCAGAGCAAGTCCTACTGAATGATTGAAAGGGGGACATGAGCAAATGTAAACATCATATATTTTTCTTAATTCTGTTATTTTACTGAATAGAGGAGGGAGAGAGAGGCAGAAGGAGAGGGATAGAGAGAGAGGAGGAAGAGAAGAAGAAAAAGAAGAAGAAGAAGAAGAATTGTACTATGATATGCTAATAGAGATTTCAGCTTTTAATATTTGTAGAGCAACAACAACAACAACAACAATAATAATAATAATAATAATAACAACAACAACAACGTTGGAAGGGACCTTGGAGGTCATCTAGTCCAACCCCCTGCTCAGACAGGAAACCCTATACCAGGGATGTCAAACTGCCAGCCCGTGGGTCGGACAAGTCATCCGGAAGCCATGCCCACCCCATTGCCGGCAATGGCAAAACTGTCCCAATATGTTGCGTGATGTCACACGATGTTGTGAGTTTGATATGTCTGCCCTATACCATTTCAGAAAAATGGCTATCTGGTCTCTTCTTAAAAACTTCCAGTGTTGGAGCATTCACAGCTTCTGGAGGCAGGTTGTTCCACTGATTAATTGTTCTAACAGTCGAGAAATTTCTCCTTAGTTCTAGGTTGCTTCTCTCTTTGATCAGTTTCCATCCATTGCTTCTTGTCCTGCCTTCAGTTGCTTTGGACTCCCTCTTCTTTGTGGTAGCCCCTGAGATATTGGAACACTGCTATCATGTCACCCCTCATCCTTCTGTTCATTAAACTAGACATATCCAATTCCAGAAACCTTTCCTTATATGTTTTAGCCTCCAGTCTCCTGATCATCTTTGTTGCTCTTCTCTGTACTCTTTCTAGAGTCTCAACATCTTTTGGTTTAAGTCATCATGTCACATGTGTGCATGTGCTGTCATTTGTCTTAAAAATCTCTTAAGAAATTCAGATAGTCTTCTGATTTGATAAAAGGTTAGATTTACCCCCAAGTATAGCAATAGCAAACTTACTGAATTTTGCCTAAGGCAAAACAACAGTGAGGAAACCCACTAAATTCTAATTTGAATAGTTCTGAAGACACACAAGAAACTTAATTAGATCTAATCTAATTAAGATACAATCACAGAAAGCAAGTTCAGGATGGTGTAATCCATGCATATATGAATACATGTCCATCCTTAGCCCTTGTTGACTTTGCTGAAAATATTTCTGATTTTTATTATCTAGGAGTTCTGAAAACATCTAAAATGTCATCATGTCATTTTAGTGTTTTCCCTCCTGAGACAAAGAAAAGGGGAGGGATATAAACATAAATCTGGCTGTGGAATATTTATGCTTAATAGACCTGTAGCATTGGAGAATTACAACACTATTCTTCTTTCAGAAATAACATGTGAAATCCTTCTAAAAACATCAAAGCTGCTATGTCATGCATGAAATACCTCTCATTCTGCCTGATTCTTTCAATACATAAAAGGCAGCATTTACAGGTCTATTAAGCTGAAATATTTTGATTCCAGTAGTTGTTTACTCATCAAAAGCTAGTTTATGGATAATAATCAAGTTGACTTTTTTTTCCCTCTCACAATTCAACTTACAGTCGTGAGCTAGGAGAGACCAATTGGGTTAAAGCCTTATTGTTTATGTGATTTTTTTAATGAAATGAATATCCCTCGCTATGCGTTGTATTTTTGCTCACTTGGCAAACAGATATTCATGAGACCGGTAGTCTTTAATCAAAAAGATTTGAAAGCAATGTTCTATTAAGCAGCCATGCCAAATAATTCCCCTTTAGTTCTTCATTTTAAAAAAATCACACATTTTAATCGTATCTTACTCATTTCTTGTTAATTTGCTCAAAAATGAGGGCCTATGTTCTACTAATGACAAAGTGTTCAGCTATTAAATTTGCATTTCCCAGTTTCAAACATTGCAGTATATCATCCACACATATACGCACATATACATTAAAAAGGAATTAAAAATGTATTTTCCCACCTTAATGGAAAGTAGCAGATTTTAGAAATACATTTAACTACTAAAAGCTTGGCAATCTGTGATGTGATTTTGGTGCAGATCGCAAAACAACTTTAGGGTGTGAATCCGCATGAAGACAATTGTAACAAAAGGGGGAAAAAAATCACCTATGGAGAAAACTCACAGATTTTAAGGTAGCTGTATAGCTGAGGTCAACAGCCCTCTGTTTAGAAATATGCAAAGATTTCATAGTTTTTGAAAGCTTTCTAAGAATAGTTGCTTTCTATGCATTCAGTATTATTTCTCCAAAAGTATTACTTTTCATGAAAAGAAATGGCTGTGTCTAACCGTGTGGTCTTACTTACATACACAAAGTTTCAAAACTATTTTGAATGGAATGGAATGGAATGGAGGAGAAGAGAGGAGAGGAAAGGATGCAGAATGGAACGGAATGGAACAGAACAGAACAGAGGAGAGAAGAGAAGAGAAGAGAAGAGAAGAGAAGAGAAGAGAAGAGAAGAGAAGAGAAGAAGTTTTTAAATAGGAGGTGTCCATTCTTACTCATTGCTTCAATTGTGCAAAAAAAATATTTAAATTTTGAAAATTTCATTTCAAAACCCATATTGAGCTATTTACTCCATACTGAGTAATGATAGCCTTTTTCAGTTTTGGGCAAATGTTATCCTGGAAATGAAAATGCATGTTTTGCTCTGTCTAATTTTTCACATTCTTACCCCATTGTACAGCATACACTGAGCACTGCACTTGTCATTTAAATTCATCAAACATTTGGCATAACTAATAGTAGAGAAGGTTAAACTGTGGGATCCTTGGTGCTCTCTGAGCTTGGTTGTTTTCTTGCAGATATTTCATTACCCAACTAGGTAACATCATCCATACTAGAAGAAAATGGATTTTGTTTTCTCTCTTTATATACAGTGACAAGCTACTCCTTCTAGCACTGATGATTTTACCTAGTTGGGTAATGAAATGTCTGCAAGAAAACAGCCAAGCTCAGAAAGCAGGAAGGACTCCATATTTGGGATATTTGACCTGGTAATATTTCAGACATACAAGAAACCCACTAATGGTAATTTCCATGACTGGACAATGTGATTGCAATTATGTCTGCATTCCTCATTTTGGTTAGGAAACTTTCCTAACATATTTCAGTCTAAGCAGATCTTAAAAACGTGTTCTAAAGCCAACTTCTACATTAAATTTCTTGTTGTTCCCAAGATGCTGAAAGGAGTTATGTTTGATTACTGTTGCTAGCAAGCTCTAATAGTAACTATAGCAACAAGCTGAAGAAAGAAGAAAGTTGTAGGAAACCTATGCATTTCATTCCAAAGAGTTTTGCACTTTTAGGAGCAAACTGTCCATTTCTCTTTTCCTGAAATATGAGACAGAAGAAGAACAAGCAAAAGAATGTACGATAAAATGGGCTAAAAAAAATGGCTTCTAATATACAAAGAGACCAAAGGGAAAATATGTGGTTGAAAGGACTGAAATTTCCATTATGTTCTAGACTTAAAAAGATCTTTTTTTAAAAAAAATAGGATGTATCGTTGGTCTTTGTCTTCAGAGAAATTATCTACAATGCATAAAATATTTTGAATTTGTGCTGAAAATATGAACAAGATGAAGGCAGTGGTGGGATTCAGCTGGTTTGCACCAGTTCTGCAAAACTGGTAGCTAAATTTTGCTGAGTTTGGAGAACTGGCTGAATTCACACTGCTTCTGGAAGTCCAGTCTAGGAGGCCTCCCAGGCCTAGAACGGCCTGCCAGAAGTGCATGGATGCCACTTCTGGAAGTCCGTTCTAGGCCTCGGAGGGCAAGGCCTGCATCCAATAAGAGAACCGGTTGTTCAGGTATTTGAATCCCACCACTGCATGAAGGGATGCTTTATTGTGATGGGTAGGCATGTAAAATGGTTAAAATTTTGGATACAAATACACACATTAATTGAGAAGATTTTAAAGGTCAAAGTACAATTGAAACCAGAATTCTTTCTTTGGGGGCTAATAGGCAGGTATCCAGAAAAAAAACTCATAGAACTTTGTTTTTATATATGACAACTTCAGCGAGACTATATGGTCAAAAGTAGAAAGGTTTGACACTACATAACAGAGAAGAAAGGGCACACTCAGACTCAGGTCAAAGTACGTGACACAGGAAATACAAAGCCTCAAACAGGAACAGGAAACAATCTCAAGAGCCCCAGAAGGTATAAAAACTCACCACTTTCAGAAACATTTGGTCAGCTTTCCCAGATCCATGCTTCTGTCTGGCTCTCCTCTTCAGTAAACTCCAACCTTCTTTCTAAATCAGTCTCCATTTTGTTTATTCCCAGCTTGGACTAGACCCCGATGAAGATTCTTCTTTCAACGCACCATTGCAGCACCCTCCTGGTCACATGATCAAAAACTCAAATGCTTGGCAACCAGTTCATATTTATGATGGTTGAAGTGTGGCCCGGGGTCATGTGATCCGCTTTTGTACGGTCCACAGACCAGGGGTTGAGGACCCACTGAACATTTATATTCTTCACTTAACAACTACAGTGATTCGCTTAACAACTATAGCAAGAAAGGTCGTAAAATGGGGTGAAGCTCACTGAACAAATGTCCCACTTAGCCACATAAATGTCTCGATTATGGTTGTAAGTCGACAGACTACCTGTAAGTAGGTAAGGTTTTTCTGTTTACAGAAAGCTAATCTGGGTTGATAGATATTCCATATTTCCCATAATATAACCTTTCTGTTGCTTTCCAGTTTTGCTTTCTGACTGTTCCATGGGAGGAGTTATCACCTGAGTCAAGTGGTTAAAAATCATCTAAATCAGGGGTCCTCAACCCCTGGTCTGTGGACCGGTACTGGGCCACGGCATGCCAGCAACCGGTCCACACAAACAAGCAAAGCCTCATCTGTGGGATGCAGGCAGCACACACAACCACACACTCTCCGGTCCATGAAAAAACCTTTCTCCACAGAACTGGTCCCTGGTGCCCAAAAGGTTTGGGATTTCTGATCTAAACAATAGTTTTTTTAAAAAAAAAAAAAAAATCTTCACATGTCATCCTGACTGTTTAAAGGGTTAAATAATGCAAAGAAGTGATCTGGCAGGTGTTTCCTCTGAGTATAAAGCTGATTTACATGAGTATGGCCTTATCTGTGAATTCAGCACCTGATCTAGCATCCAAACATGTGCATGAAACCAACCAAAGGACATCACTTCTGAGATGCAAGGAGCATGAACAAATGTTCTACATCCAGCATGAGATTTGAGTTGCTTTACTCCTTCAAGAAGGCTACCTAGGTCTCCCAATTAAGTAAAGGAATCACATGTTTTTCATCCGTCACAACTGAGATTCAACTTTTGAAGTAAGAATGGGAAAAGATGAGGTGCTTCAGTTTGATCCACCCAACACCCTAAGTTTTGTGTTTGTCTTCTCTGACCTGAGAAGACAAATAGGCTCTAGTTACTCCCAAATGAAGGCAAATATACGTGTCCCAGCCACAGCAGTTTTAGAGGGCTCATACAAAAATATACCATATGAGCTTGAATTATTGTTTAGCCCAGACAATATAGATAACAAAGGATACTCCACTATTAAGGTGATGATGTATTGGGGCAAGAAATAGAAAATATTTATGAAATAAAATTAGAATATTTCTAAGTAAGTAATATGTGCATTCTAGATATTATAGTTCTTATGTACTGAGATAAAAGAAATTTAGGTTACCCGAAACTTAAATACTTTGGATATTAAAGGTCAAATTGGAGCATTGTAATTAAAAACTAAAAATTAGAAAAATGTATTGATAAATGTGACAATGAAGTTTTAACTGAGTTTGATACAATCAGAAGCTTACTAGCTTTAATATGATATAACAAATTAAGGGAAACAAAGAAGAAATATCTGATAATGTAACCCGAGATATGTACTAAAGATTCTATTATTGAATTTTTGACTAACCTAATCACCACATTGCTTTCCAAATATTTGGATGTAAAACGGAAAAAACAATAAAAAAGCCTGCGGGCCGGATGTGTCATGTGGAAGTCACACCCACCCCATTGCCAGCAATGGCAAAACTGTCCCGATACGTTGAGCGACGTCACGTGACATCGTGAGTTTGACATGTCTGTTCTATAAGGACTCACAGGCTCAATTTATAATACCTTACCTAATAAAAAAAATTGTGAAAATGCTGATCTTTTTTACACGTAACTATTGTTATCAGATCAGTACAAAATAGTTTCTTTGAATGGGGCCAAATTTTATTTGTCCGAAATGGTGTAGGGTTTCCTGCCCGAGCAGGGGGTTGGACTAGATGACCTCCAAGGTCCCTTCCAACTTTAGTACTATTATTATTATTATGTAAAATTAGGCAAACTTTAACTGCCCACCAATAATCTACCACCAACCGCAATATATTATTCTGCCTTTCATTTATTTATTTATTTATTTATTTATTTATTTATTTATTTATTTATTTATTTTATTACTGTTGTTGTTTTTAATCCTTTTCTTTGTGGTGCTGGTCCATGGTCATAATAAAAATTGATAGATTATGTGTCCCAGGATAATGTTGCAGGATCCAATCTGAGTCGGTCACTGAAGGCCAGTTTGTACCACTTTGGCAGAACTGGTAGTTATTTTTTTGTTGCCCAGGCCCAGAATGGACTACTGGTAATGGCATCCACACAGAGAACCAGTTGTTCACATATTTGAATCCCAACATTGCTGAAGGCAGAGGTTTAGTCTTCTAAGCTTTCAGACTTGTACTGGACCCCATCCTCACAGGAACTTCTCTCTTTCCAGAATGTGTGCACTGGAGTTTTCTATGCATAGTATTTATGTGAACTGTGTGACTTTTAATTGTTAATTGGGGTATTGATGACCAGCTATTAAGTCATTGGTCATTGTTTCCTTGTGCTGTCTTGTTCTTAGCTCCTAAGTTCTTCATAAGCTGGTGGTAAATCATCACTCCTGCTGACTGACAAGGGGACCCATTTCCCAGGCTTCAATCATTTCCACTTCTGTTTTTGTCCCTGCTTGACCAACAATCTTAATAGCTGTGAAATTGAGTATGTCCTTGTTCACTGGATGAGAGGCTACCAGTGAATTTGGCTCTCCTCATCTAAGTGCCCGTGCATGTTCTTGCAATCTAATGGTTAGCTAGTTACTCAATTCTCAAAGCTGTAGGAGTTGCAGGCATCTTAAGTACTCGTGCAAGAAACATCAAGAAAATATTAACTTCTTTTAGAGTGATGAAGAGCTGTGGCCCATTGTAATACATGTCTTGTTCCTGTCCTGCAGATTCAGGTGCTGCTATAACAGAACCAGACATTATGGCACTGGGATATTTTATGCATGAAGCACATATAATTAGATTTAAGCTATATACTCTGGCTGGCATATTGTGGGCATCACTGACTGTGCTGAACATTCTTTTCTGGATTAGCCTTGTTATTTCTCCATGTGGAACAGAAACATGCCCATTTTCTGAGCAAAAGGTCTAATATTCAGCTGGTTTGAGGACCAGCCTCTACAGAGTAGAAATGTCATTTTCCTCTGCAGATTTGAGTGTTATGTGTTTTTCCTTACTGTGCTTGGATTTTATACTTCATCCAGTGTTATGCAGACAAAATATCTGATGATTTTGTGGACTGAACATATGGATCCACTGAACACATACGAATTCAATGTATAAATAATAAAAGGAAAGACAGGACCACGTGGGTGGAATGGTTTGGCTATTTATTTTTGTTGCCACATTTTTCTTGACGGTATTTAGGAGTGTGTTAATAAAATTGCTGTACATAAACACCTTCCTCTATACACAGTTCCTGCTGTCTGATGTATGTTCTTTCAGATGTCCACTTAGAGGCTTGACTAATTAGCAGTTCTTAAAACATATCCTACTAATTCAACACAGGGAAAGCTAGTTAAAGCTATAATATATTGGCTCAAGCTTGGCAAACAGGATATGACAAGGTTTTAAATTAACAGTTTATTTATTTACTATTACATGAACAAATTGGGTATTTACTGATTTATTTATAGTTTAAACACTGCATTCCCCTACATCTTTCTTGGGTTTGATATTTCCCACTCATTTCATGCAGTTTGTTCATTGCTGCTTACCTTGAAAGGGGATTTATGATGTATGAATGACAGGTATTTATGTACTGAATATATGTCTTTGAAAGTGGTTTAGGCTCCCTTTCAAAACCAGGTTTGCCCAGGGCAGTTTACAGCAACATAAAACCATGTGTTTGTCAGTGGATTCGGATGACATAAGAACCCAATAAAAGACACATTGAAACCAAGTAATTGGAACACTAAAGTAATACCAGCAGCAACGCGAATAAAGAAGTTTCTACATTCATTTAAAAGTCAAGACATTCATTGATTGCAATATCTAGAAGAATGTTATTTAAATGATATGGAATAAGCTGAGACTTGGCACTCTCCAGAGGTTGGAATGTTCCTGAAAGAACTACCCCTTTGTAGAGGTGGGGGCCAGGCTGAGGTCGTGTGCAGAAAACTGCCCCTCCAAAGCCTGTGTGCCTCTTCTTCAATGACCTTGCCTGCTTGATATCATCTAGCTCACACCAACAAGATGTTATTGCCAAACTGCTCCCTGTTTTGTGCCTCTGGCTTCTATATTCTTAAGGATTGGTTAGTTTAACCAATGAAATGCTATTGCCATGTAGAACTTTTGCTGCTTGTGAAACTGTATATAAACAATAAACTGCTGCATGCCAGCAGCCATATTTGCACCCTACAATGACTAAGCACTTATTACTACACCTCTTGTTGAGCACAAATTGTGCTTAATGTAGATGATGATGATGTGGAATACAATATCTGAAAATGCTTTCAGAATACAATTGAAAGCTATCAGAAGTTGGGTTCTTTCAAGACTGTGAATTGCTTTATTAATAACAATACTCTGAATCTGGATCAAAAGTGAATTACAGAATACAGAGTAAAAGAGATGGAAAGGGCCTTGGAGGAAACAGTTCTGGCCCACTATATATTATTAATTTAAATTGGCATAAAGAAACTTGAGTTTCTTAAAATCTGGCTTCTATACCCAACTCCTGGTCCTCAGCTGAATGCCAGGCCACAGCCCCTTCAGAACTGGGCCATGGAAGGGATGGGCGAGCATGCATGTATGCCCAAAGCTGCATTTGTGAAAGTGGCCCATTTACGAAACCATCCCACCCTTGACACTACCTCCAATTCTGCAAAGGTAGACACTGCTCTAGTCTAACCCCCTGCTGAAGCAGGACACCTATATTGAAAACCAATGAAAGATTGCACAAAGGATTAAAGCATATGTTCATAAACCCAGTTCTGGTCACACTTCATGCTGACAATATATTTCACTAACTGAATTTTGAGGGACTATATTGGAGGGAAGTTGCATGTATAACACTTAACCCGGTATGCTTCAGAACCCATTCAGAAGACTCTGGAACCAGATTATGTAAACATCCAAGGACTCAAGGTTTACCCACCTACCTGGTGCTGCTTAAGATATTAAGTGTGTCTGATCCTCAGTTAGTAATGTTTGATGAAGAAACCTGGGAGCACATGAGCTGTGTAACATATAAGCCAACCCAATTTGGGATGTTGCATAATATCACTATTGACCATCTGGTGTGTCTGCTAAAACACCAGTTTTAGTGGGCTGTTTTCTGCCATATTGAAACTGGAGGCACAGTGCAATATGTTTAACTGTAGTTTTCAAATTAGAAGAGGGTTTTTTTTTTTTGTCCAGTGGTATTTTTT
The DNA here is from genome assembly GCF_016545835.1 of Crotalus tigris. NCBI lineage: Eukaryota > Metazoa > Chordata > Lepidosauria > Squamata > Viperidae > Crotalus > Crotalus tigris. The sequence goes on from NW_024100456.1 coordinate 103,330, forward strand.
TTTAACCACTGTGATTGACAGTACGAGACTATTCCCAGTATATGTAAACTTGTTTTCTTTCAGATCAACCTGAAAGGAAGAAATGTGATCCAACAGTAGAGTACATCATATGTTTATTTTCAAGGTACACACCTGACCTTTTTCCTTGTTGGAAAGATCTCAAAAACACAATAAACTCAAGAAAACATATTGGCTAAAGAGTAGCAATAGAGCAATAGTTTTGTCCAGACAATCTAGGGAGCTGTGATGTCTCTTTTGGGTGACTCCCCAGATTCCTCCTCAGATGCCAGCTCAGGGGAGGTTGAGTCCATTCCTGCAACATTAGGAACTGGGTTGATTGATGGCTCTGAATGGCTATCCGAAAGAGAGGCTTCATCTGGGGAAAGTTTGCAGTGGCAGATGGCCAGCAAAGAGGAGGAGGAACTGTCTTCTGCAGCTGATCTGAGAACACACAGGGCAGAGAAAAGGCAGGAGCAATGGAGGTCAGCCAGACTACCCCAGAGGAGAAAATCCCACCAGTCTTGATGGGCTGCACCAGAAAGTTGGCTATTTATCACAGCAGACAGATGGAGGTGTTGCTGGGAACCACATATTGGATTTCTAGCTGCTTGTTTGATCGTGGTGATTCCTGCTTCATTCTGGATTGACACCATGTTTGGAATTGTGCCTTGGAGGCTCTGAACTTTTCATGCCATGTGAGCGCTCTTGTGTGTGGGTTCACGTTTTGCCTAGTGGAGTTAGTTACAATTGCTTTGTGAACCATTAGGCCATTGGTCTGTGGATTAATCTTGGCCTGCTAATGGCTGGACTTGGGACAGATTTGAGTTTTGGTGAAGGGAATTGCTGGGGAATATTAACAAACTCACTAAACCACAGTTGCATGCATGTGTGAGTGATGTAGCAGTACACTCGAGTTTCTTTATGCTAATTTAAATTAATAATATATTGTAGGCCATAAGTGGCCATTACTGCAACCCAATTCCGACAGTTTGTTATAGTAAAGAACTATAAAAATATTATTTAACTATTTCTATTCAGCTTTATAAAATGCATTTCCTTCTGAGATTTCTTTACAAGAGGGAAATGAAGATAAATGAAATTCTCTTTCCACTTAAAGGCGGCTACAAAATTAGCTCTTCAGCCATATATGTTTGTGTGTATGTGTGTGTGTGTATACATACTATACATATACTGGCCAACACATGACCTTTCATATTGTCATTTGCTATTGGGGAAGGACATTTTGGAAATTAGAATTGTTATGATTTTTTTTTTTAGTGTTAGACACTCAGAGATTTTTGGAATTTGGGCATGCAATTAGAGAAATAAATTAAATTCATTACACCTCACTCAAAAGAACCACCATGAAGCTTCTCTTCAGACTGGGAAGCATTGGTACCATCCACCAACAAAGGGATATCTTCGGGAAAGTAGAAGCAACAGCACCCTTCACCACATAATAAAGGAAGTTCTGAAACCTCAACAAAAAAATTTGCAAGCATCCTGAAACGAAGTTAGAAAAAAAGTGATTTTTTTTTCTCTCACTGGGGATTCTTTTTGTTGTTGCAATAATGCAAGGCAGATTTCAATATGGATTGATTTTATGGAAAGGTGTGAAAGTTTGCATGTGACAGTGAAATCCATCTAATGGTGCAGATAGTACATCATTCTACGTGAGCAAATGTTCAGGGCACTCTTCTGAATTATCTGCGGCTGCACAATCTTAAACTGGAATGAAGCTGTGAATCTCAATTTACTTCTCATTGGCTGTGAAGATGTTTTTGGAAGGATGAGAGAGAGAGAAAAAACCTCTATCCTCCACAGTCATCTCTACTCAATGTTTTTTATTCCCTGTCTACAATCTTTTCTCTCTCTCTCTCTCTGAAATGTTCCATTCTCCCCTAGAGCATTTTCAGGGGAAAAAAAAATCCTTAGAATTTCTTACAACTGCTCTTTAGTACTATAAAATGTTGTGTTTCAGGCATCCTGCAGATAGGGAACAAGTTAAAGCTTCCCTCATATTCCATTGCTGCAATTCCACTCTGTATAGTAATTGTGATTTAACCTGTGAGGTCACATTTCATAAGAAATATAACAGCCATTGCACCTAATGTCCACTAAGCACATCTCTGATACATAATGCCTTGGAAAACATAAGAAAGCTCATAGCATTCTAGCTTTAGAAGGAAACCAAGTATGCCAACCATAATGTTCTCAGCAGTAAATGGCCCAGCAATTTCTACTTCAAATTTTACGAAATCAACAGATGATGGTTTTTTTTTTTAATAAGCCTGACTAAAAGACTAACAGAAAACAGTGCCAAATAAAGTACTGAATCTTGATCTAAGTGTATGATATGCTTTTAAAAAAAAGGCTGGAATGAAATGGATCTAAACATCGATTTTCAGTATTCTGAAAAACCACTGAAGCAAAAGCCTCAATATGTACATTAAGAGGAGTGACTCTTCAAAATATTTAAACTTGACTTCTGATGATCACAACTATGCAGTTTTCTCCACAGCGTGACAAAGGGGGATTACCCTTACTTCTACCATATGTCAAGGTTCCAACTGATGATCCCAACGAAGGAAGCAGAGTTGAGACTTTCAAATCTCTAATGCAAAACTTTATTGAGCCCACCACTTGGGCATAAATGAATAGAAAATCAGCTCTGGCTAATTGGCACCAAATCAACATATTAAAAGTTTAGAAACTCCCTCCCCTCTGACAGAGCAGGTCACATTGCCCAATTAAGCTTCAGGCAATTATTACGAGAGAAAATCTCAGTCAACAAATCTTGAATGAACTTGGTTCTCAGGCTTAGCAGCTCAGCATCTGTAATCAACATTCCATTCTCTCCCTCTCCCCATCCTCTGAGTCTGTAAGCAAGCCAGGAAACAGCAATGGCTGAAGCCATGTAATGTTTCTTTGAAGCTTGACACCTTAATTCCAAGATGTTTCTTCCACCTTCCCAAGCCAGCCAAATGTCCTAGCAGTCCACCGGGGCTCTTTTTGACCACTAACTAGATCCAATCCTAGTTAGCTTTCAAGAACAGCCAAGAAATCTTTCTCTGAATCTTTGTTGCAGCTCATCTTGTCTTCTGAATTATGATGGAGCAAGTCGTCTCTTCCTGGGACACCAACTCTCTGAAATTATTACTGAGAAATTTCTTTCTGTTCCTTTGTTTTGAATTATAATCCCTGTGAAGCCCATGTCCCTACTATTAGTAATGAAGATTAGATTTCCTTTCTTGCTGAAAACACTCTTCCTGCTTAGATGCTGAACATCTCTCTGTAGTTATATTTTACCGATTACTTTAACTTGTTTAAACAATTGTGTGTTTGATTATTTAACTGCACTAATATTTCACAGCTTCTTGAAGGAGCTTTAAAGTAGAATGCAAGAGGGATATTTTCAAACAAACGAAGAGATAAGGCAGTTATTTCTACACTGAACTAACTTCACAATAACTTCAACCACAACTTAACAAATCTAATCAAAGAGAGAAGCAACCAAGAACTAAAAAGAAATTCCTGACAGAACAATTAATCAATGGAAAAACCTGCCTCCAGAAGTTGTGAACACTTTGTCAGAAATGGTTCAGGGTTTCCTGCCTGACTAGGGAGTTGGACTAGAAGACCTCCAAGGTCCCTTCCAACTCTATTATTCCTACTCTACACTACTCTACTTCTATTCTATTCTATTCTATTCTATTCTATTCTATTCTATTCTATTCTATTCTATATTCCATTCCCGTCCATATTCCATTCTCATCCATATTCTCTTCTCTTCTCTTCTCTTCTCTTCTCTTCTCTTCTCTTCTCTTCTCTTCTCTTCTATTCTATTCTATTCTATTTTCCATTCCCATCCATATTCCATTCCCATTCATATTCCATTCCCATCCATATTCCATTCCCATCCATATTCCATTCTTATCCATATTCTATTCTATTCTATTCTATTCTATTCTATTCTATTCTATTCTATTCTATATTCCATTCCCATCCATATTCCATTCCCATCCATATTCCATTCCCATCCATATTCCATTCCCATCCATATTCCATTCTCATCCATATTCTATTCTATTCTATTCTATTCTATTCTATTCTATTCTATTCTATTCTATTCTATTCTATTCTATTCTATTCTATATTCCATTCTCATCCATATTCTATTCTATTCTATTCTATTCTATTCTATTCTATTCTATTCTATTCTATTCTATTCTATTCTATTCTATTCTATTCTATTCTTATCATAATTCCCTTCTGCATCTCCCTACTTTAGACCAGTGGTCCCCAACTGCTGGTCCATGGACCAGTACCGGTCCACGGCATACGAGCAACCGGTCCATACAAACAAGCAAAGCTCCCTCTGTGAGATGCAGGCAGCACACAAAACCACGCCCCCTCTAGTCCACGGAAAAGCCTCTCTCCATGGAACCAATCTCTGGTGCCCAAAAGGTTGAGGACCTCTGCTTTAGACCATCAAATTTGCTTCCAGGAATGCTCGTAACATCCCTAGAAGAGGAAAATCACTTTGGTTTTTAATAATCCCCAGAGCTATAATCCTATAAAATATGTTATAGGTGATCTTGTGAGTTCAGTTCATGCAAAAGTCATTTTTTTGAATTTACTCATTCACCCTGAAGGATTTTATAATGTGCTCTAACTTCCTATAAAATCCTCTGTGGTGGATTTTATATTTTGGCACCAAGAAACACTGAGGGCCAGATCTCTCAGGAGTTTGGCAAAATGAAGACTCATCGACAGATGGTCACCTCAGTAGCAGATTGAAATCAACATGGCTGATTAATGCACAAGTGTGCAGCAGCACTCAGGATCAACATCAGACCTTCAACATCTACTCTGCGGTAACTTGTCAGGAAGAAAAATGTTAAGCTATGGAGTTAATTTACAGATTTTTGCAAGAAGACCTCTTTGAAAGAAACTTGGTAAAGGTTTATTCACCGTGTGCTACTCCCTTTCTTTGTCTTTTCAGCCAAAGAAACACCGTCCAACCTATTTACTTAAAAAGAGCCCAGCCTGAATAATTATATACACCAATTGTTCTCCATCTGTTACTAGCTTGATCTACAAATGCAATTTTGTTGTACCAGAAAAGCAAATAGCAGACATTCAGCTGTTCAGTTTTTCCAACTTGCTCTGCTAGTGGAAATCATACTATTATGGTTCTAATTGTATATGAAAAACTGATTCATTTCTAAGTCTGTTCCTGTGGACGGTCTGCTTTAGGGATGAGCATTTAGGGATATGTTTTTAGTACTAGTATTAGTAGTGGAAATAGTGCCAGTAAGATATTGGTATTAACTAATATTATTGTAACTAGCAGTAGAAGTGCTATTAACTGCTAATATGTATGCACGTACAATTAGAAGTAACAGTTGAACTTCTTTAGTCTCTCTCTCTCTCTCTCTCTCTCTCTCTCTCTCACACACACACACACACACACACACACATACACACACACACACACACACACATTCTCTCTCTGTGTGTGTTGCTTTTTAAGGTGCATTTTGGCACAAGATTAATTGACAGGATCCATTGCCAACATTTTGAGGTATTGCTGTAAATCTCTGTATCCCTGTATCACATAAATTCTATACCCATCTAACATTTAGTTCCCCATGATATTTAGGACATCTGAAACAAAATATTGATAAACAATAGGATTTATAATCTAAGCTGCCATTCCAGAGGAAATAAAGTGAAAATATTGTTTTGCTGTATTTCCTCATAGCTGGAGGACATATGGTTTCCCATCGTTGCCTCATTATACTTCCTGGTTTTACACCCTTCTTGAAATATAGTTATTGTGACATCTTGCCAGCTTTCCCCCATGGTATGAATGCCTTACATTTCACAACAAGATTCAAGATCATTTATAGTGACTTGGTAAGACCACACTTGGAATATTGCATCCAGATTTGGTTGCCACAATATAAAAAAGTTGTTGAGACTTTAGAAAGAGTGCAGAGAAGAGCAACAAAGATGATTAGGGTACTAGAGACTAAAAGATACAAAGAACTGCTGCAGGAATTAGGTATGTCTAGTTTAATGAAAAGAAGAACTGGAGATGATATGATAGCAGTGTTCCAATATCTAAAGGGCTATCACAAAGAAGAGGGGGATCAACCTATTCTCCAAAGCACCTGAAGGAAGGGAAAAAAAAGTAATAGTTGAAAACTGACCAAAGAGAGAACCAACTTAGAACTACGGAGAAATTTCCTGACAAAGAGAACAATTAATTAATGGGAAATATTGCCTTCAGAAGTTGTGAGCACTCCATCACTGGAGGTTTTTAAGAAAAGATTGGACAACTATTTGTTTGAAATGGTATTAGAGCATCCTCCTTGAGTAGGAACTTGGACTAGAAGATTTCCAAGGTCCCTTCCAACTCTGTTATTATTCTGTTCTTATCAAAAAATATTATAATGAGAACTAGGTTAGTTAGAAAATCTTGAAAGCTGAATGTAAGCTCTTTTATCAGTAAGTATATTAAGGCATGGACGTTGATCTTCTTTCTGATTGTATTTCATGGGGAAGATGCTAATCATTTATTTGATACCAGAAACTTTCATCACATGATGCTTCCAGTTAGTTGTGGACTAACTTTTCTTACCCCCTGCACAATGAGATCTAATTCAAAGAGGAAGCTTTTTTTTTTTTTCTTTTGGAGAAAAAAACAGCAAAGCTAGCTAGGTACACATTTGTTTTAGATAGGCCAGTTGGAAAGATTATTGGCTAGCTCAAGGAGAGAAAGATGAAAGCAGTTAGGATCAGCGTGCCGCAGCATGAAAACATTGCCAAGTTTTTGGGGAGCAAAGCTACTGACAATATGGAGAAAACCTATGTTCCAATGCAAACAACGTAATCTCTAAGCCATAGGCTATTCTAGCCGTTTGTGTTATGGAGTCAGTCCCAACATAAAGCTCCTATCTTAGATGGCAAACTACAGGAAACAAATGTCCATATTGAGCTTTTATGTCTGTGGTCAACTCTGGAAAAAGGTACATATGATTATATATACAAACGTAGCTTTAAAGGATAAATAACCTGTTGTTCTTTTGTTAACAAATTAGCATGCAATGACTTTGTTCTTAATATTCATGTTTACCTTAATTGTGTATAAAAGAATCATTTTTTTTTTACTTTTTATGTCTATGGAGATTCTCTGTCATCCATGTCACAGTTATCCCAAAGATACTTTTTCATCAGTCATCTGGACTTTCTTGTTTTATTATTATTATTATTATTATTATTATTATTATTATTATTATTATTATTATTGAAATTGGAAGGGACTTGGAGGTCATCGAGTCCAACCCCCTGCTCAGGCAGGAACCCTATACCATTTCAGACAAATGGCTGTCCAGTCTCTTCTTAAAAACTTCCATTGTTGGAGCATTCACCACTTCTGGAGGCAGGTTGTTCCACTGGTTAATTGTTCTAACTGTCAGGAAGTCTCTCCTTAGTTTTAAGTTGCTTCTCTCCTTGATCAGTTTCCATCTGTTGCTTCTCGTCCTGCCTTCAGGCACCTTGGAGAATAGCAAAATGTCTTCAAAGAAAAACAAGAAGGTCCAGTTGCCTCATGAAAAAGCATCTTTGGGTTTTTACTTTTTATCTGCTCTTGCCCGATTTGCAGGCTACTTCCTTATCTCTCTCTGTTTATTTTCTTTCAGAGATTAGCTGGGATGCACTGATATCCCCATTAAAGTAGATTTAGATCACAAGTGTTATGACTGAGTCCCTGGAGATCTGTCCCTGTTATCAGAATAGGCAAAACTAAACAAAGGGGTCTGACATGTAATAAGCAGAATCTTAGCTTTCTGTAGGAAGAATTGGCCAAGGATTGCTATGTGATGGCTGGGTCTTCCTAATCTAAATCTCACACATTATTCAGAATATACCACCAGATCATTTAGATGTAAGAAGATGCAAATAATTCACCTTGGACCAAATAAAGGCTGATCAATCTTTCAATTTGATGTTCAGCAAGCAGAAACTCAGATGACCTGGGCAAGTGATGTGAGGAGATGGTGAAGTAGAAAAATAAGGTTGAGGAACTAGATGGAGAAGACAATGGACAAAGTGGACGGGCAAGACCAAAGAGCTGATTGACATGGCCTTGAAAGTAATTATTGAGACAGATTGAGATAAATAAGCTCCGTCTGAAATTTAGTTTCTTCTATTACAAATAGGATGTCAATGCCGCTAACATCGGATGTTTTTGCATTGACAACAGATGGAAGTGTAGCCATCTTTTTCCTTTCGCTTTTAGAGTTAGATGATGCTGGGAGGGGGGATGTGAATGAGAGTCCAACTAGACATAACAACATTAAACTTAGCATGAGAATCAAGGTTATTGAGCCCAGAGCTGATAAAGAATTGGCAGGCTGGAGACCTGGAGAGGAATTCCATGCTTCAATCTAATTGGGGAAAGCAATTTATGACTGTTAATTGGAGGAGGGAATTGTGCTTTGATAGTAGGTGTTCAGGGGATGGGAATTCAGTTTTTGGCTTCTATTATGTGGTGCCAATATTGTGCTACTTGAATAAAAGATCCTTTAAGGTAAACAATGCCTCAAAGTTCTTTTGAAGAGCTTCATCTGTCAGAACCATGACATAGAACTCTACAGAACAATGTGTACTTGGACCATTTCAGCAATATTAAGTCCATTTTAATTATTCCATTATTAATACATTTTCATATTAGTAGACAATTGAAAGTGCTTAGAACTGCACTGACGTCTAAAGTACACATTGGGTGATTTAGCTTTTGAGACTACAGTGAAACCACTAAATCTAGAACCAGTGGAATTCAAAAGATAACCCTCTTCTAATTCTTAGATTTGCTTAAGAAGTAATAAACTGAGCATTCCAATTGTACCTTATTAATGCAAGACTGCTTTATGCAGTACTGTTCATTAGGGTGTTTTGCAGGGACTGGTGTGGGTTTCTTGGCGTTCTCTGAGTTTGGTTGTTTTCTTCCAGACATTTCATTAACCACCTATGTAACATCAGTTCACTGATGATGTTATCGAGTTGGGTAATGACACCTTTTCAAAACAATCACAACAACAACAACAAAACAAGCTCAAAGAGCACCAAGGACCCCACACACATTATCTTCAATTGGTACAGGGTTTGATACTTGCATTCATGAAAACATTTTTCCCCCTTTCTCTTGAAATTTAGAAGTAGAGCTCTCCCAAACCTACAAATTTGTCTTATGGGAAAACAAGAAAACGTACGTTTGATTAAGATGTCTCATGCAACGTATTGGCCCATGATGGAAATACACTAAAGTTGGTAATTAAATGTTCTTATTGAATCATTTTCTTGCTAACTTTTTGAAACCAGACCAGACAGATCACCTGTTGATACTAGTACAGTAACTAAAGGAATCCTAAAACTGTTGATTTGGGGTTTCAAAATTAATAGTATCTGTATTTAATGGCATTTGTAAAGCAATTGGGTGCACACTTTTATTTATATCATTGCATCAGAGGGAATTGTCAATTTTACCTAGGAAGCATAACAGCTCCTCTTGAATCATATTTATTATTATTTTTTTGACAAATACCTTATGCATGAGATAGCATCTGAAATTTAATTATCACATTGGTGTGATGTAGAGTTCTGATGCAAGTCAAATTATGCAAAACACCACTATTTTAATTCAATTCCAAACTCAGTGTCTGAAGCAAAAATTTCTCATATCCATCATTCCATTTGCCTCTCTGTTTATTTCAAGAGCAAAAGCTGCTAATTAAATTCACTTTTTCTGGGATGCATTTTCTATCACTCATCGAATAGCAGGTAAACTCAATTTGTGAACCCATTGTCCCTGATGCTCCTGAGTAGACATCTCATCTGGAAATGAGTTTGCTTAATCTTTCTTGTGTTATCCATGGTTACAATAATAATAATTCAAAGGTAGTGTAAATCATTGCTGCCCTCTTTTTCTTAACATCCCAACTCAATCAAATGCAGATCAACAGTGGAAGATCAGCTGCAGGATTCAAATATGAGATTTTGATTTGTGAGAACAGGCACATTGACTAGGGGAAGGGACAACTTGCCACAGCCAACTCACTGTGGCTAGCTCACCGTGGCCAACTCACCGTGGCCAATTCACTATGGCCAACTCACCATGGCCAACTCACTGTGGTCAACTCGCCATGGCCAACTCACTGTGGTCAACTCACTGTGGCCAGCTTGCCATGGCCAACTCACCATGGCCAACTCACTGTGGCCAACTTGCCATGGTCAACTCATTGCAGTCAACTCAGCATGGTCAGCCAACTTGCCATGGCCAACTCCCCATGGGACTACAGAGTTTAAATGCATCTCAAAGAAATGAATGTGGATATTGTGATTCATCGCCAGCCAGGGGACCCGGCAGCTGCGTCTGAGGAATCAGATGAGGAGGAGATACCTGGAGTGACATTAGAGTCAGAGGAAGACTCTGAGGAGCTCCAAGACTTACAGTCGGATGAGGAGCCTTGCCCCACTAGTCGTGCACAGGCTGAGACACAGCTGTGCTGGGAGTCTAAATTGGACAGTGATTAAGAACAGTTGGGATAAATCCAGGATACACGAAAGTGCAAGCAAGAGAAGTGAGTAGGACAGAGGAATGCAATAGAGCGGCTCCAAAGGCAAAGGCATTGGGAAGCCACGCCTTGGCTGAATTATAAAAGGGAAAATATGGGAGGTGCTGGTTGCCAAAAGCAATCTTTCATGTTGAGGATCAAGTTTCTGTGGAATGTGTTTGCCTTGGACATTGACTCAGGTCTGTGAGAATAAAAAAGGTTGGTTTTTTCTTGTGGGTCCTGCCTGTTTCTTGGAAGAGTGGTTCCCTCTTGTGAGCATAACAAAGACTCACGTAGGCTGGGACAGAACAGAATGAGCTTTGAAAGGCAAATGCAGTAGTTGTCTGTTAACAATGGTGGATTAGGGAAGAAGGCCTGAATTATTGCTAGTTCTAGTTGTTCTTGTTTTCTTCCAAAGAAAATATGAAAAAAATGTCTAATGAGTCATAGGAGTGATACGTTATTTCTTTATTGAGAATCATTAGCAAACACAGTGGTGTGGTAGCCTAGTGGTGAAGACTCTTGCCTTCCACTCAGAAGGTTGAGAGTTCAGTCCTAGATAGCAGCAGATGTTTCTCTCTCCTAGGGTGCAAAAAAAATGTGCTGTGAACTCTGTGTAGGTGTCAGGAAGGGCATCCAGACAGTAAATGCTTAATTCCATCCAGTTGCCCTGACTCTACCCCAAATTAAGGGATTACAGAGTCATAAAAAGGGGGTTTCTTGGAAGAGGGTTTTCTCCTTGTCAGCATAACAAGGACTCACGTAGGCTGGGACAGAAGAATGGAATGTTAGTTGCAAAATAGTATCTATTTAGTCCCATGTTTCATTAAGGAAATTACATCTTCCTATTGGTTTTACAGTTAATGAATGCTATTTATGGAAATCTGTAAAAAATAAATAAATGTGGTTTCGTATTAGGTTTAGGGTTTTTTTTAAAAAAAATTATCTGAAATAACTTAGAATAAGTGTCCAAGTAGATGGAAGGCAGATAACATCTTTAACAGAAGGAGTACATGCTTCAGAATATTTCATCTCAGATTAACATTATCAAAAGAGAATTAAGAATTCAAATTAGTTTCGGGGAAAAGGTGACCACTCGTTTAAAAAATAAATATTAGTTCAAGACATGCTCCAAGGGACTCTCATGTCAATAAATGCTCCTATGGCTTGTATGAAAGAGTCTCATGAAGACATCTAGACTTATTTACATAAAAGTATCACTACCATTTGTCATTGTGTTTGTATACATGTGTGTTAGCTACTCCTGATGTTCAGATTGGTCATTGGACATATTGTTTTACTTCCATTTCTTTTTGGAATTTGAGTCCTACAGTTTCTTTCAAGCTTGACAAGCTTCATTGTTTAATGTTCTCCCTAGGATTTTGGGCCTCTAATACCCCAGGTAGTTAGTGCACCTTTCACTGTAGCTTCAACAATTCGTTCATTTTTTTTTAATTTTATTGCTTGAGTATACTGTAGATATTAATCTTTCTGTTATTTTTTTTAGCTTCCTTTAACCACCTGTATAAATGCATTAAATCCATTCTCAATCTTGGAACTTAACCATTTTTTTTTCCTCACTGAAATCGATGAAGAATTTGTAAAAGCTAATATCCACACAGAAATGGCGAAGATTCTTATCCCACCTTTAAATGATGCATAACATTCTCATAAGAGAATTGGATTGCATGTCCAATCTACACCCCCATGGGTTTCTCATAGTAGGATTCTTTTTTTAAAAAAAAAAATAAGATAATAACAATGGTGAGATAATGTTATTATTATTTTTTTAAAAAATGGATATATAAGATCACCAGATTCTAGATTGTGCAGAAATGGATAGATTAACATTGGAGATGAAAGATGATTCAGTTTATTTTAAAACTTGGGGAAAAAAATTATCAATGGTTAGAGACGCGTTAGAATCTGAAAAGAGCTTATATTATAGAATAAATGATGGATGTCTAATTGAGTTATAGTCACTTGGTTGATAACATCTTTATCTTTAGTGTTCTTTTATCGTTAATGTTGATATTTATGACTAGTCGAGATTTTATTAATTATGTTTATATATATAGAAGAATCTTATCTATTTACTATTTATTAGTAATATGATTATATTTAACCTTATTTTAAAATGGCCAAATATGATATGAAATATATTTATTCACCATTATGATCCAGATGGCGGCTTGTTTTTTAAAGCACGAGATTATTGTACTTACCCTCTTTTTATCCCAATTCCCCATCCCCTTCCTTCCCCATACCTGTATTGTTCCTAGTTTTTTTCCTTATTTATATAAGCCCAATAAAATATCTTTTTTAAAAAAAAAAAAAAAAGATCACCAGATCCAGACAGAAAAAAATTCAGAATATTTTAGATGTCAACAAATAAACTTAATTATTTGCTGACATCTCTTGATGATCCAGATTTTTGCCACTCAGATCCAATAGCTCTACTGTATGCTCACGATCTGCACATTTCTTTCATTTTTAGTGCATTGGTATTATGGAGATGGAGATGGAGATGGAGAGCATTGATAAACCATTGATCTATCTTCACTCTTGATCTATCTTCACTCAGCCCTGTTGACAAGTTTGTAATTTTCCTGGAGGAAAACTATTCTCAATATGCCTTATGCTTAAGCACAGTGATCAAACTATGTGCTATATAAAGTAAAGCATTTTGTTTTTGTTGGACATGCTATGAATAGTTTTGCCATTCCAGAAAGCTAAATGTCTAGCTGATGTCTAATTCTCATAATAAGGCCTATTTACACAGCTCTAGCTGCTCTCTTTGGTTCCTGTGGAACATACACTATATCTCTTGTATTTAGTCCAATTGTGTCAAAAAATGAGATTAGACTTCTGAGATGTGGACAATTAACATTCCTAAATGTCTGAGACTACAGTCTAATGGAAACTAAGTACACTGGAGTCTGTTCAACTTCATGTTCAGTTGCAACCTGGTTTGAGGGGGATCTGAAATTATTTTATGGAGAGACAAACTATGTATACTGAACATGTATATTTCATCAGCTCCTCATTTATATTAGAGTTAACAGTAGTAGCCCTATCATTTGGATCACTTGTTGTTAGTTGCGAAGTCATGTCCGACCCATCGCGACCCCATGGACAACGTTCCTCCAGGCCTTTCTGTCCTCTACCATCTTCTGGAGTCCATTTAAGCTCACACCTACTGCTTCAGTGACTCCGTCCAGCCACCTCATTCTCTGTCATCCCATTCTTCTATTGCTCTCAATCTTTCCCAGCATTAGGCTCTTCTCCAGTGACTCCGTCCTTCTCATTAGGTGGCCAAAGTATTTGAGTTTCAACTTCAGGATCTGGCCTTCTAAAGAGCAGTCAGGATTGATCTCTTCTAGGACTGACCGGTTTGATTGCCTTGCAGTCCAAGGGACTCGCAGGAGTCTTCTCCAGCACCATAGTTCAAAGGCCTCAGTTCTTTGGCGCTCAGCCTTTCTTATGGTTGGATCACTAAATGTACAATAAAATAGGATCTTCCAATACCCTTTTCATATGAAGCAGAATCCAATCTGGGTTGGTCACCGGGACCAGAGATTTTTGTCTTCCAAGCTTTCAGACTCATCTTCAAGAAACTTCTCTCTAGCAATGTTTGCTATTCTATGTGTGTTATTTATAGTGACTGTTGTATGTGGGTTTTTAGATGTTGATTGGGATGTGTTGATGGTTGGCTTTTAAGTCATTGCCTGTCATTTGCTTGTGCTGCCCAACCCTTGCCTTCTAAGTACTTGATAGGCTGGTGGTATGTATATGTATATATAATATACATAATATATACATATATTCCTATATATATATATATATATATATATATATATATATATATATATATATATATATATATATATATATATGAACTCAGTCAAAAAAGAGGAACCAACATTTTCCCTGGTCCAACACCTTAAAGCCACAGGACATGAAATTGACTTTAAAAATACCAGAACCATTGCCAAAAGTGAACATTTTAATAACAGAATAATCAGAGACGCCATCGAGATAGAAAAACGCCCACACAGCATGAACAAGTGAGATGATACCTCCCGCCTACCAGCCATTTGGAAATCCGCCCTTATTGACAAACGACTCCCTAACACAAAAAATGATACCAGACCCACACTCACAAAAACCACACAGGAGGTCACCACCACACATCCACGCAAAAAACAAACCCAAAGCCACACCGATGACGAGGCACGACCACAAACCAGAAGCCAGACCACAGCTGCATCATTAGCCACTTTAAACCCGTCCAATCCATACATGAAGCAAACTGACACCCCCCATGAAAAGGAGGCACGACCACGAATGAGAAGCCAAAAAATAGCAAGGCAGCCCAAAATCTTAAACCCCTCTGCAACTCAGACTAACCTGAGCACAAACAAACAGAACACTCCCCCAGCCAATCAGAGCACAGCCAAGCCCCTAACCATTCAGAACACACCTCCACCCAATCAGAACACAGCCAAGCTCCCACCCAATCAGTTCATACCCCCACTGGCAGTTAAAAGGAAGAAACAGCTAAGACCACACATTGCTGCTCAAAGCACGAAGCTGAAAACACCAGCCTGAAGATGACGAATGGGACTTCATCGAAACGTCGCCAAGACACTTCCAATTTTACGCGGGAGAAAACCCGAACAACCAAAGACCTACATATATATATATAATACTTGCAGTTTTATTACTTTTCCTTTTTTTCCCCATGTCTTTTTTCAGAACCATTTGTCACCCTTGTGTCCTACTCTAATGTTTGTCATCTTCCTTCAGACACAATCAGATCAATTGTGCTTCCCAATTAATTCTTTTGCCACCCATATGTATGAACAGACTTCTGCTTAAACCCCAGATTTATACAGTCATTCCTTTTTTAGCTCTTTTACCCAAAATTCACTTTCTGGAGATGCATTGTTCAGCTCCACACTCCCGGAGGAGACCACTTGTATTTTTATCCCTTATCTTTCTTTTATTTTCTCTTAATTTTTCAAGCATACATCTATTTCACGTGTTACTTTGTGTCCTTGTTTTAAAAAATCTTCCAAGTTGTGTTCATCCATATGCCATGGCTTTCTCCAGATGGGCCTGCAGAAAATACTCTTTACTATTCTTTATATTTTGGTCAATTAAGCCTGTCAGATAATGCTTTTTATATAAAATAGATATGGTGCACATTATATACATTACTAATCAAGAAGAGAAGCAACCTAGAACTAAGGAGAAACTTCCTGACAGTTAGAACAATTAACCAGTGGAACAACCTGCCTCCAGAAGCAGTGAATGCTCCAACACTGGAAGTTTTTAAAAAGAGACTGGACAGCCATTTGTCCGAAATGGTGTAAGGTTTCCTGCCTGAGCAGGGGGTTGGACTCAATGACCTCCAAGGTCCCTTCCAACTTTATTATTATTATTGGTGCTATATGTTACATTTCCTGAAAACTGTAAGAATAGTACTGGTCAGTTTTGACATTTTGATAAATACAGTCCAAAATTCAATTAATATCATGTTTTTCTAAGCAGGTTAGTGTCTCATATCTAAAGGGTAACTAGCAAGCCAATAATGTGTTATCTATAACTCATCGTTGTTGAGCTGCTGAGAACCACTTTGCAGAGTGAGGTGAGTGGCATATAAATTTAATAAATCAATAAATATGCATTATACTTACATATATTCAGTAATCATAAACAGGCAGAAATACCCTACCTTTTGAAGAATTGAATCAACATTAGTACCATAAAGTGTTTGATTCTGGTTAAAATCAGTTGAATAAAAGGGTGAGATGTTGATTGGTTTGCAAAACATCTTTATTTCAAATTCTTTTATTTTTCAAGTGAACCTAGTCTCCTTGATGACTTCACCTATTTCTTTTTTTTTTAATGCTTAATACTGTGTCTGTGATATTTTGGGTGCCAAATACGTACATTTCTGCCTGCTCGAACCTTATAAATAATGTACATGGAGCCTCTTAGATTTAAAAGCAATACATTTCTTTTGGACTTTCATGTTTACATAAGGTCAAGTTATACAATCTGAGTTTGCCAAAAGTATAATGAAACTGTTCAGTGTGTATTTGATTTAGAAAAAAAAAACACTTATGTAAGATAAAATCCAAGATTTTGATAAGGTGAAACCCCATGAAATCTCTTATATAGACAGTATAGAAATAATAAATGAAGTCAGTATTTCACAATTCTCTCTCTCTCTCTCTCTCTCTCTCTCTCTCT
Organism: Crotalus tigris; assembly: GCF_016545835.1. Classification (NCBI taxonomy): domain Eukaryota; kingdom Metazoa; phylum Chordata; class Lepidosauria; order Squamata; family Viperidae; genus Crotalus; species Crotalus tigris. The sequence goes on from NW_024100456.1 coordinate 120,213, forward strand.
CTCTCTCTCTCTCTCTCTCTCTCTCTCTCTCTCTCTTCCCTCTCACTCTCTCTTTCTACACATACACAAACATATATAAACCTACTTGTGTATACTTGGTATTACAAGAACTAGAAGCTTGTCTTAAAATATTGCATGTTAAAGCAAATATATTCTGAACTGTGCCTTATATACTGTATGCTAATATAAAATAAGGACAACTCTGGTCATTGAAACAATATCCGTTTTAAATACATGTGTTGTTAGCCTAGTCTTAGCCCAATACGTAAATGCTTGTTTTTAACATTCAATTTGCCATAACAAACCGTCTTCTTTTGATCTCATTTTCATCACTGTAGTAACTCTCTTGCTCCTGGACAAGTCACTGTGCATGACAGGTCATTAACGCACCCAGCTTAATCTGCACAAGACCATGGCCGTCCTTATCTATGGGGACAAATTGATTAGTTGCAGATGATGGCTGATGGCAATCTGTCAAACTAAATTAGTGCTGGGAAACAGCTTAACACCTGCTGAGGGTGTGATGGCAAAAGCTGATTTCAGCACCAGATCTGTGGAAGTGCTTCTCAAAGAAGTCTCTGATCTTTGTGTACCTTTGCAAAATTACCTTTTGCTAAAAATAGCTCACAGAGAAAGAACCATTGAATAAGTGTCTAAACAGGACAAAGAACCCAATGTGCCCCATTAATGAATGTTCTCTAGGAAAAAGCACCTATCAGATTTCCAAGGATCTTTCAGCTTTCTAGCAGAGATCATATGGCAGTAATCTATGAGGTCTGATCACTGTGATGAGTTCCAGCACATATCAGAGATGCTGTTATATTAATATTTTTTTTTTTAAAAAAGTATCTTGTAAATAGGAAATGTGTCAAAACATTCATCAAAGCTTCTATAGTCCCATCAGGTTTCCTGTAAATCACCCCTATGTGCCTTGTGCTGTTCTAAGACCTTCTTAGATGAAGTCAAGTGATGAAAAATGTTTTGAAAGACTGCTCCAGCTGATAAATCATATAAGTAAAGCTCTCCATGAGTGAGTATTAGCCATTAATATGCCACTGTTCTCTAAAATCCCTACCCTGCTCAGAATGTAAACCAAATATATGATGTATTTAGAATTTGTCCCCAAGAAGTCTACATCCATCACACCAGACATGTTGATGTAACCATTGTGGACAGAATAGGATGGAATTGTGGGATAATAATTCCATACAAGATGGCAAGGAAGTCATATATTAGGGACAACATTTTTTTTACTTAATATTGCTCAATCTGTCAAGGTAGAATTGCTAAGATGCTTGTTAACCTCTGTTGCTACTCAACTTGCCATGGAAACAGGGGGGAGGGAGAGCCTGCAAAAAGAAAAGAGAGTTTCAAAAAACCGTTGAAGGACCGTGAGACCCAAGGTCATCAAAAGCAGGTGTCTGATGGAGAAGTGAACTGTTCCCGTAACAAACCACAGGGATGTGATTGGGCAACGCGAACACTTGATGGATGGGGGTTATGAAAAGCTATTGTTAACTAACCAGATTTTCACAAGGGGAAAACTAGAATTGATTTTGCTTCTTCTGGGATGTGTATTCAATACAGGTGATCTCTTATTGCCCCTCATGGATGGTTGATGCAGTCTCTTTACATTTTGATTCTATTTTCGGAAAATAACTGCTAATTATGTTTCAGATAAAGAATTTCATTTCAGAAAGTATTGGGCCACAGTGGCATTTACAGCTTAGATTTTAATAAGACTATATTTTCCTATTCTTTTTTTCCTAGATGACATTATATAAATAGGACATCAAATAAAGATGGTTTTAATTTTGAAATTTCCCCCAAAAAGGTGCAGTGGGCTTCCAGGAGGAAAAAAAAATAAAACTTTTCTCCTTTTATCCCAAGTTTCTGAGGATTTTTTTTGCTTTTCCTTTTAAAAAAAAAAGAGCTGGAATGAAACAAGCCACACTTCATAAAGATGCCTGTAAGCAAGAAAGCTCTCACATTACATAAGGATTGGTACAATGACGACCAACTTACAATGAATATTATTTGGTTGGCACCAAGGTCAAGGAAAAAAATAGTAAGGATAAATAAGAAGAAAGATGAAGAAGAAAAATGCACAGGCAGGTCTTAATGGTGAACATTTATGAACAATATCCACCTCTGCCAGAGTCCACAAATGATTCCAAAACTCTCTTAGCTGCCATAACATCTGGGGAATGACATATCAAAAACTGATAAATATCCTTCGGTATTTGGCCAGTACATTGTGTTCTTCAAAAGTTTGATTGAAAAGCCATTTTAAAATGTCTCCTGTGACTAGAAATGGGGGGCATAAAGCTATCCCTGTCTCCTCCATGAGTTCCTTGATATTGACATATTCCAGAAGAACAGTGTCATTTTAATAGAAACCCAGTTTTGTTTTTCTGCATTGTAACTCTGTGACAAGGCTGTCTTTTCCAGAGTTCCACTTTTAGCAGAGGCATCACCTGAATATTTCCCAAAAAATATATACTGCTTGAGAGTTGGCCATTTCCAAAGCCCACCTTCTTTTAATTCCTCCTAAAATTCTTCACATCCAACTCAAATTATTGGAAAATCAAAAAATCAAAAAAATAAAAAATACAAAGTTGAATTAATTCTACTCATAGAAGATCAGTATAATCATTTCCTTGTTCCTAAAGTACAGGAGACTAGTTATTCTAATTAGTTATTGCTGTTGTTAGTTGCGAAGTCATTTCCGACCCATCACAACCCCATGGACAACATTCCTCCAGGCCTTCCTGTCCTCTACCATCTTCTGGAGTCCATTTAAGCTCACGCCTACTGCTTCAGTGACTCCATCCAACCACCTCATTCTCTGTTGTCCCCTTCTTCTATTGCCCTCAATCTTTCCCAGAATTAGGCTCTTCTCCAGTGAGACCTTCCTTCTCATTAGGTGGCCAAAGTATTTGAGTTGCAGCTTCAGGATCTGGCCTTTGAAAGAGCAGTCAGGGATGATCTCCTCTAGGACTGACCGGTTTGAACGCCTTGTAGTCCAAGGGACTTGCAGGAGTCTTTTCCAGCACCATAGTTGAAAGGCCTCAATTCTTTGGCACTCAGCCTTTCTTATGGTCCAACTTTCACAGCCATACATTGCAACTGGGAAAACCATGGCCTTGTGTGATGTCTCTGCTTTTTAGTATGCTGTCTAGATTTGCCATAGCTTTCCACCCCAGGAGAAAGCATTTTTTAATTTCTTGGCTGCAGTCCCCATCTGAGGTGATATTGGAGCCCAGGAAAATAAAATCTGTCACTACCTCCATTTCTTCCCCATCTATCTGCCAGGATTGAAGAGGGCCGGATGCCATGATCTTGGTTTTCTTAATGGTGAGTTTCAAGCCCACTTTTGCACTCTCCTTCTTCACCTGCATCAAGAGGCTCTTTAGTTCCTCTTCACTTTCTGCCATTAGAGTGGTATCATCTGCATATCTGAGGGAACATAGCTTTGTGGAAAGCAAAGTGGTGATTCTGTCAGAATGAAAAATCAGTAAGTGTTTGCTAATTTCTCTCAGGGCAAGGAGAAGATTTGAGATTGCCCACAAGTGTTCCAGATATTTGTTCCTTGCAGTAACCTGAAAGATAGTGCTCTCCAGAGAGTTCATAACTCTGGAAGATGAGGGACTAGTCATCATGCTCAAACTCTGACCAGCACCTTTGAAAAGACACTAAGTTCACATATTTTCTTCTCTAACATCTTTCAGAAGTTGCCTGTTAACTAATTTGCATCTATTAGGAAACTTTGAATCAGTCAATTTGACAGCAGAAACAATCATATCAATTTTATCTAGGGCTTTTCTATGCCGTGATGGTTTATAACAATCCCTAAATATTTAATAGGGTCTAACCTATTGGAAGCAAAATTAACTTTACTCAGAAGGTAAGAAAAATAAACCCTGTTCTAGCTTCCAGACTGTTTCTACACATAAGACAACATTTTTGATAACTTTTTGGAACCACCAATGACTCTAATAAACTTATTTGGGATGCTTTCAATAATATAAAGCTTTGGAAGGAACGATTTTTGCTAAATGAGTGTTTGTTGACTTTATACAAGCTTGGATATAAAATTTGTGAATATATGCACACATATGTACACAAATACATGAAAGCTGACATTATTAATAGAAGATATGCAACAAAATGTTGTCTTACTATAATATTTATCTATATTCCTAAATATGATATGAAATAGAAGTTACGATGGTTGCACTACAGTTAATAATTCAAGAATATTACAAAGAACATTAATATCTTTGATTGGTATCAGAAACCACATCCCTTTGCATCTTCAGAAACAGATATTAGTTGAAATATGATTATATATTTAAATATTAATGTAAATTTAGGAAGTTGGCTTTTCTTCTCTTAGCCTGAGATACTTATGGTTGACTATTATAGTGGTTAATAACTCTAAATCAGTTGCCAATCTTACACTATTTAAATAATATAATAAAATAATTATAACCCTATTAAGAAACATCTGTGTGCTATTTCTTCCAAAATGGTAATCATCTCTCTCTCTCTCTCTCTCTCTCTCTCTCTCTCTCTAATATCTAGCTAGTTAGCTAGCTAGCTAGCTAGCTAGCTAGCTAGCTATCTCTATCTCTATATCTATCTCTATATCTCTATCTCTATATTCCCCCAAGGCTGATGGACTTCACCACAGAGTGCTAGGGACTAAATCACTTTTGACTTAGGAATATCCTGGAAGTCTTTTTGTTTTAAAGAAGCAGGGGGGAAATATATCCCCATCCCCATATCCATCCATCCATCCATCCATCCATCCATCCATCCATCCATCTATCTCTATCTCCATTTCCATCTTCCCTTAATCTATCCAACCTCTTCAAAATATTTTTGCTTAAATGAGCAAAGAATGAGCCTCAGTACAAGAGTAACATCCTTCTGCTTATATTGCCAGGTCATTCAAGTGGCCTGACTCCCAACTGTGTCTCACAGAGATCTTAAGAAGCACTTTAGAAAAGAGCCAAAGGCATTTTAATAAGAGCAAGTGCATTACCTTGCATGTGAATCTTTACATAGATAAACAGTTTTGGATCATGATTCTCTGATCACATCTTCTCCTAACAAACAGATGTTATTATGACATTGCTGCTTATATTCAAATTTCAGTATAGCACACTACTGTCTCTCTGGAGATTAGAATATGGCATTAGATAACAGCTATAATGAATGTTGTGAATTTTAAAAAAAATAAAAACACAAAGGGAGGATTGTCCATTGCCACAATATAATATGAGCTCCTCTAATAACTTCTGAAATAAATATGCACGCAATTTTCTACTTTGCTAGAAAATAATGTGGAAAAAAAATAATCTCTTAAAAAACCCAGTTCTCCTTCAGTATAATTGCAAACTATTAATAACTCCTCAATGAACTTATAGACTTCTTCCTTAGTTTTGGAAATTAATATTGTAGATAGAATTTTTTTTTCACAGCTTGGGCCCTGGTGAGTTGAAACATTGTGTATTGAGGTTTAGAACTTTGCCATCACTAGAAAAATAACAGAAATACAGAGTTGAAAGGGACCTTGCCTTGGGGTTTTCTAATTCACCCCCCCCCACAGACACACATAAGCAGGAGGCCCTATACCATTTCAAACAACTGGCTGTCCAATCTCTTCTTAAAAGCCTGCACTGATGGAGCACCCACAACTTCTGAAGGCAAGTCATTCCACTGGTTAATTGTTCTCACTGTTAGGAAATTTCTCCTCAGTTCTAGATCGCTTCTCTCCTTGATTCGTTTCCATCCATTGTTTGCTGTCTTGCCTTCTGATGCTCTGGAAAATAGGTTGATCCCCTCTTCTTTGAATTTGAAAAAAAAGCAGAAAATTGAAGTCTCGTCATCTGCTCTATTAGAAGACTCTGTTGATAATGAATGTGTTGTTTTCATTATCTGACACTAACTCTTTTTACCATTTTTAGGAAGCACTCAGTGTTATGGTTCATAACTGACTGCACCAGAAAAAGGGTAGGTTTCCTGAGAGTTTTGATGTATGGTATGAGAGAGAGTCCAAAATCCATTCTATATCACATATCTCCATTATTTGTTTCTGATTACATAACTGTTTTGCACACTAAAAAATACAAGCTTGCATGCCCCCCCCCCCGAAAAAAAAAACCCAAAAAACACCTGTTTTGTTAATATTGATCAGTCTGTAATAGTGTTAATTCTTCCCCCAAATGCACAAGCCTAGACTGAATTGCTGGGCTACTAAGTTCAAAATGAGGTATAAAGAGGCATTTGACCTGCCTTAAGAAGAAGCTTTTGCCACCTGAAGCCACTGCCTGCTGCAACACAACTCAATTTGCATGCAACAACCACTGCCAAGGGTAACATATTCAGTAGTCTTTGATGGAACTGTGCTTCTCCCATTAAGATTTGCCTCAATAGCTGGTAGCATACCGTAAAGTTTGACTCCTCAGAAGATGTGTAAGGTTAAATATTTGATTGGGGAATCAGCTAGGAGTTCCAGAACTGTTGACTAAACTAAGATGTTGAAAAGCATCCTGGAAAATTTATCCCTTCCTTCTCCTCCTCCTCCCCTTTTCCTTTCCCCTTCTCTTTCCCCTCCTCCTCCTCCTCCTCCTCCTCCTCCTCCTCCTCCTCCTCCTCCTCCTCCTCCTCTTCTCTTCTTCTTCTTCTTCTTCTTCTTCTTCTTCTTCTTCTTCTTCTTCTTCTTCTTCTTCTTCTTCTTCTTCTTCTTCTTCTTCTTCTTCTTCTTCTTCTTCTTCTTCTCCTCCTTCTCCTTCTCCTCCTCCTCCTCCTCCTCCTCCTCCTCCTTCTTTTTTGTCTCCTCCTCCTCCTCCTCCTCCACCTCCTCCTCCACCTTCTCCTTCTCCTCCTCCTCCTCCTCCTCCTCCTCCACTTCCTCCTCCACCTTCTCCTCCTCCTCATCCTCCTCCTCCTCCTCCTCATCCTCCTCCCCTTTCCCTTTCCCAACCTCCTCCACCTCCACATCCTCCCTCCTCCTCCTCCTCCTCCTCCTCTTCCTCCTCCTCCTCCCAGAAAATGACATGCATGCCATCACCAGGAGTAGGCCTCAAATGAAAAGAGATTTTATTTTCACTTGGAATAAGATTCTATCTCCCCATTAATGGGTCTCCTTGATGAGAATGACTTCCCCATACCCCAGTTTAAAATCTGCACTACTCTAGAAACTTTGCCTCAGCTGTAACATCTTATCAGGGCAAATCTTATCATTTTCCAGCTCGGTTGCTGCCTGTCCACCCTCTCATTTTCCTTTAATAAGAAACACTTTCGCCTCTGGGAAACTGTCCCCAGCACTCTCTCTTATCCATTCCAGACTTCCTTCATACCAAGATCAGTCCTCACTTTTAATTGAAAGGAAACAGGGTTTTCCAGCCCATGTGTCATACCGCTGCATTTCAATCCTGATTTCTCTGGGACGTGCCCGTTACTGCTGATCTGCCAAGGCCACCTTTTCTAGCTCTATCAGCCCTGTTTACCTCGGGAGGCATTTGGTCTCTTCTCTGATTAAGCTGACATCATTTCGGCTTTTGTGTTCCTGTAGTCATTTTCGGTTGACAGCCTGTTGTAATGGTGACAGACCCACTGTCCTTGTAAAAGGGGCGGCTGCCATTGATTGGTTAGCTGCATTCATACAGGTCCTTCAAATGTCACAGGAGCCTGGCTTTGTGCTAACTGGCAGCTGAATGGGTGCTACTAGAAAAGGTCATAAATCACTGATAACAGGCATCACCCTTTGTACACCACCAATGTCACTTTGCATCACGTGAGGAGAAGCAGTGGAAGAGAAGAATCCCTTGGAGCAATTAATTTCCTCGCCCACTGCAGACAATACTTCTTTAATTCACATCCGCTAGTGCCTGGTACTCAATATGCTCTCCAGTGAAAAAGGATTAGAGGCATGCTTGAGGAGCAAAAAAAAAAGAAGGTTCTTTTCTTCCCCACAATGCACTGAAACCTCTGGGGCAACTGCTCGGAGAGATTTCCTGGTGACATGTATATCAGCCTCTGGGGCTTCTGTTTTCGTGCTTCCAAAGAAAACAGATGATTAAAAGGTGGTCATAACAAGCACCGGGATTTATACAAGAAGAGTGTAAATCAGGTCTCCAGCAGGATAAGATGGAGAAGCAAAGGCTGACATGTCCAGCAAGGCAAGCTTTAAGGGGATAGTTCTGCCTGCTGATGGGCATATGGAAGAAGCTGTGCATTAGACCCCAGAGGTTTTCACAACCATCATTCATTGATCAACATCAATGTCTTCTCCCACCCACCCCACATCCTACAACAGGCACAGTAGTGGTGATACTGGATCCTGTTTTAGAACACAAAGAGTGGAAGAAAGCTGACCCAAAGGATCCTTAAGAAATAAAATAATAGGGATGTCAGCCACTAGACTAAAATTGCAAAAATGGTTGTCTGTCAACGTGTGAGGGACAAGCTGATTCTTTGTCCCTCAAAATTTCTGAGAAGGATGACACACCTTGTGAAGAGGTGAAGGCTAGTTCTCATTAGATTCTACTTAACTTGGCTAAACAATGGAAGATCTCATCGAGTATAGTTCATTCCTCTTGGTCTGGATTTCTTAAAAAAAAATAGAATCAAATTGGATAATTTATATTTTTTCATTGATATTTTGGATATAGTCTGAAATAATTTCTGTAACTCCTCTGCCCTGTTCTCTTCTCATGTGATCCAAATTAATTTTGTCAAGAAAGTAATAAGTTAATTTAAATCCTTCTTTTATTTTATCAAATGGGTGGAAATGTATTACCAACAACATTTGTGCAATTTTTTTTTTTTTAAAAAAAAAACAATTTCAGAAGCATTTGAGTTATGGTGTAAAACCTATTAGGATCCCTCACTGTTGTCCATTGCTTTGCATAATTTTCTTATCCTATAAATGATTTCTATAGATACATGAAAAGTCACTCTACACACACACACACACACACACACAAACACAAACACACACACACACGTGTGTGTGTGTGTGTGTGTGTTTTCTGAGGTTTTTGCGGGTGTTTGTATGTAGGTCTTTGGTTATTCGGGTTTTCTCCCGCGTCAAATTGGAAGTGTCTTGGCGATGTTTCGACGAAGTCTCATTCATCATCTTCAGGCTGGTGTCTTTAGCTTCGTGCTTCTAGGAGCAATGTGTGATCATAGCTGTTTCTTCCTTTTAACTGCCAGTGGGGGTATGAACTGATTGGGTGAGAGCTTGGCTGACTTCGTCGAAACGTCACCAAGACACTTCCAATTTGACGTGGGAGAAAACCCCAATAACCAAAGACCTACATATAGTGTAGTTGAAGCCAATATGGGACATTTAAAAAAAAACACAAAACAATTCCAGAAGCATTTAAGTTATGATGTAAAACTTATTAGAATTCCTCACTTTCTCCATTGCTTTGCATAATTTTCTTGCCCTATAAATGATTTCTGTAGATACATGAAAAGTCACTCTATGCTGTATATATATTTATATAGTGTAGTTGAAGCCAATATGGGACATTTATTAACTATAACAGCAGAAGCAAATTGAATTAAATCAGATTTTTAGCTGCTCTTAACAGGTATCAGGTAGGTCAAGCCACACCACAAGCCTGCAAGAGCAGAGCCACATGAAGGTCAATGCTAAAAGACAAATTCGTGATTTTAGTTCTGGTAAAAAAATTAGCTGGATGACTTTTGGCTTGATGGTTTCACAAAAAGGGATTTCAGCCCTTTAGGAGGCAAAACTTAAATGAGTCAAATATTGTACTTAAAAAAAAAGTGCACAGATGGTTTGCAAGTTTAATTACAGCCTCCAAATTCAACATACATATTAGCAAGCACACACCACATTGTTCTTTCAACAACTTGGAAATCTGTAACCAAAAATGTTTATTAGGAAACAAGTCTTTGGTGTAAAAAAAAAAAGAATCGGGAAATAAAAAATGTCTTTTTTATTGAAATCTATTAGGAACCAAGTTTTTAATGCTTATTTTGGAATATACTGCAGGGGGGGGGAGGGAATAATATATGGATCTTGGCCCCAATGTGTTTTTTTTTTATTTTTTGGAGGAGAGGTAGTTTGCCTTGTTTCTTGTCATTTTAAGCTAAGGAGTACACAGGCTAACTTCAACATAAGCTGTACTTGCATGAGCTCATGATTATATAAGCCACCCACACATTATACATACAGGTAGACCCTGACTTATAACTACTTAACAGTAGTTAGTAAGCAAGGTACCCATGGTTCCACTTCAGTGAATGACCATAATCTCAACTCTCCCAGTTGCAATCATTCAGCAACCATATGGGTGGTTAAGCAGATGGGGTGAAAGACCTGTTGATGAAGTAAGACAAGCAGCTCCCCTTCATATGTAGAAGGAACAAAGCTCAGATCTTCATGATAAAAGATTGGTTTCTACACCCCACCAAGTTCAGCTCCCTTCTGTGCATAGAAAGGAATTTCTTCAGCGGGCTGCAGGATCTCACTTGTTTTTCCAGCCCTTCACAGTTCTCCCTCCCTTATCAGGCAGCCCTTCTGCTCTCAAAGAGCTGCCTGCCAGCAGGAAATTTCAGTTTTCTGGCAAATAGCAGCAGCTTGTGACCTTTCCTGCCAGCTTCCCCATTGACTTTCTGGGGAAGCCAGCAGATAAAATTGCAAATGGGAATTACATGATTGCAGGGTGCTTGGCAATGGTCTTAAGTGAGAACAGGTTGCCAAGCACCCAGATCACAATCATGTGTGTATATGTGTGCACAATGTTTTATGATGGCTGGAAGTGCTTTATGGGCCACAAAACACCCTTTCTCGGGCCATTGTACTTTCAAACAATCATTAAACAACCAGTCACAAGTTGAGGATTATCTTTACTCAATAGACAAGCTGCACAGTCATATCATATGTATAGTGTTTTATTGTGTGATACATTCTCCTACAAGAAATAGGAGGTTATAATGCTAGAATGGGTATAATTGTCATAATGTAGAACTAACAAGAGAAAAACAAAACGACAACAACAACAACAAAGAAAAACTGAATTTATTTGAATTCTACCTTTATGGAACCAACTAATCAAATTATTATTAACTCTGACAATTTATTTGATGCATCTTCCAGCCGTGGATTATATTTAGCAGCACTCCTGTAGCGAATTGAAATTTTAAAGAAAGAGGGAAGGGAACTGTTGCAAACTAGCCTCCAGTTGGTTATATTTTTAGATTCACTGAGTTGCATGAGAAGGAAAGATGTCCGAGAAACTGTAGTAGTGGCCAAAATTGTGGAAACCTTTTGGGAAAAGTGTACAGTAGAAATGCCACCTTTGGTTAAGTTTCCACCAATTTTTTTTTTCTAATTTCTTTATAACTGTAGCCTTGTTCACTTAATAATACTATTTTACATGGCTTTCTGGGCAACCAGTCAACTCTTTGCACCATTACTTTAATTGCATTACATTTCACAAGCTCATTAAATGAAAGAACACAAAAAAAACCCAACCAACTTGATAGCGATCATCACATAACACACTGACAAATGTCCTTCTCTCAGCTTAAATACATGACATCAGTAACTGAATCCTACTGTGATCTGATTGTCTCATTGCTAAAACAAGATGACACCTGATTGGCTCTCTAAACACTCATGCTCATTGGCTACAATCAGATGAAGGAAAGCTATCCAATATCAACCTAAGCAAGTTGTGCTTCCTTTTTTGGGTTATTTGGCTATAACTTTTCATATAATACAGTACAGATAATTGAACAAACTATGTTGCATTACATTCTTGATTAAATTATATTTCCATTGATATATAATTTTATGGTACTATTTCCCCCCCCAAAAAATGGTGTTATTAGCCATCAAACCTCAAAAATACACTTTTCCCAAAAGGTTTCCACACTTTTGGCCACTACTGTATATAAATGTAAGCTATAGTTCATAAGTGTAACATTGGAAATGGCCCGTAGGGATGAGCTTTCATTGCAAGTCATGATTTCCAAATGTTTCTTCTCTTGGATCCTAATTTCTCAGTTCTATCATCTAAGATGTATCACCTTGGGATCCTCACCTCATTTCTTGGTTGAAAACCTACATAATTATGTTCCTAGTCTTATCCTCATTTATATTTCATAGGGCACTTTCTGGGAAGGTGCCCTTGGTACATTTACACCCTCCCTCCCCATATGCAGCAACACATTTCCCTTTAGAATATTTCAAACTTGCCTGCTATGTAGACAGAACTTGATGAATATATATCTAGATAAGCAAATATGTGCATTTAGCATGATTATAAAGACTAACATTGAAGTCTCAGTGTATTTATTGGTTAGATTTATATTCTGTCATTCCTCTAAGAGCTCAGGACTGCCCACCTGATACAGGTAGTCCTCAAACTGCTACCAGAATTGAGTCTAAAATTTCCGTTGCTAAGTGAAACATTTGTGAAGTGAGTTTTGCTCCATTTTACGACTTTTAAACATTTGTTAAGTGAGTTACAGGGTTGATAAGCGAATCTGGCTTCCCCGGGTTGATTTTGCTTGTCAGGAGGTCACACAAGGGGATCACATGACACCGGGACATTGTGACTGTCATAAATATGAGTCAGTTGCCAAGCATCTGAATTTTGACCTCATGACCACAGTCATAAGTGTGAAAAACAGTCATAAGTCATTTTTTTCAGTGACGTTCTAACTTCAAATGGTCATTAAATGGGCTGTTGTAACACAAGGAGTACCTGTACTCCTTTCTTCAGTTTTTATTCACAGCAACCCTTCCAGGAAGTAGATTGGGAACAGAGAGTGTAACCAACCTCAAACCATCCAGCTTCCATGCTTATCTCCTCACGACTAGTCTAATGCCTTCACTTTCCTCCTCAAATTGGTGATCCCTGAATGTAAATAGGGATGTAATACATTCTAGAATTTTCCAGAGAGCAATTCTAATCACGTTGTCAATGCTGCTAACATTGGATGTTTTTGCTTTGACAACAGATGGAGATGTAACCATTTTCTACTTTTAGAATTAGATGATGCTGAGGAGGGGGGATGGGCATGAGAGTTCAGAAAGACATAATAATACTGAACCTAGCATGAGAATCAAGGTTGTTGAAATAAGAGATGATAAGAATTGGAGGGCTCGAGAGCTGGAGGGAAAGCCCCCACTTTAAACTAATTGGGGAATGTGATTTATGACTGTTAATTGGAGGAGGGAATTGTTCTTTGATACTATGTGCTCAAGAGGGGGGGGGTGGGATTCAGGTTTTGGCTTCGTTTATGCCAGTGCTGATGCTATGCTACTTAAAATAAAGATTCTTTAAGGTAAACAATGCCTCAAAGTTCTTTGAAGAGTTTCATCAGTCGGAACCATGACACACGTTAGTCTCCACACTAAAGGAGGTGCAACTAGCCAGCTCAAGATAGTTCTTGAGGTAAACCCTTCATATATTGCAGTCAGATAGTTTCTATAACAAGAATTTTAGATACAGTTGTGATTTTGTTCTATTTATGTGACCATGTAAAGTAAGGTAACATCTCTTTCAGATGGAGAACATCTCCTGATGACTTAAGGGACACCCCCATGGCGATTTCCAGGAAATAATACAGAATTAATTTGGCCATGCCATCCTCAAGGATGTTTTCTGATCCAGCCTACAGTCCTGATATTCCCTGATAGGTTCTCTTCCAAGTCGGAACCAGGCCTGACAATATTTAGGTTCTGACACCAGAAAACTTTCACCTATAAATATCTTAACTGATAGCAGCAGCACTGAGACTTATATACTGCTTCATAGCGCTTTACAGCTCTCTCTAAGTGGTTTACAGAATCAGCCTATTCCCCCCCACACACACACACACAATCTGGGTCCTCATTTTACTGACCTCAGAAGGCTGGAAGGTTGAGTCAACCTTGAGTTGGTGAGAATCAAACTCCTGGCTGTGGGCAGAGTTAGCCTGCAATAGCAATAGTAATAGCACTTAGACCTATATACTGCTTCACAGTGCTTTACAGCCCTTTCTAAGTGGTTTAGAAAGGCAGGGCTAGATGAATCAAAAGTTGGAATTAAGATTGCCGGGAGAAATATCAACAACCTAAGATATGCAGATGATACCACTCTGATGGCAGAAAGTGAAGAGGAACTAAAGAGCCTCTTGATGCGGGTGAAGAAGGAGAGTGCAAAAGTTGGCTTGAAACTCAACATTAAGAAAACCAAAATCATGGCATCCGGCCCTCTCAATTCTGGCAAATAGATGGGGAAGAAATGGAGGTAGTAACAGATTTTATTTTTCTGGGCTCCAAGATCACCTCAGATGGGGACTGCAGCCAAGAAATTAAAAGACGCTTGCTCCTGGGGAGGAAAGCTATGGCAAATCTAGACAGCATTCTAAAAAGCAGAGACATCCCCTGCCAACAAAAGTGCGTATAGTCCAGGCCATGGTTTTCCCAGTTGCAATGTATGGCTGTGAAAGTTGGACCATAAGAAAGGCTGAGCACCAAAGAATTGAGGCCTTTGAACTATGGTGCTGGAGAAGACTCCTGCGAGTCCCTTGGACTGCAAGGCGTTCAAACCGGTCAGTCCTAGAAGAGATCAACCCCGACTGCTCTTTAGAAGGCCAGATCCTGAAGTTGAAACTCAAGTACTGTGGCCACCTAATGAGAAGGAAGGATTCACTGGAGAAGAGCCTAATGCTGGGAAAGATTGAGGGCAATAGAAGAAGGGGACGACAAAGAATGAGATGGCTGGATGGAGTCACTGAAGCAGTAGGTGTGAATTTAAATGGACTCCAGAAGATGGTAGAGGACAGGAAGACCTGGAGGAACGTTGTCCATGGGGTCGCGATGGGTCGGACACGACTTTGCAATTAACAACAACAACAACAAGTGGTTTACAGAGTCGGCCTATTGCCCCCAACAATCTGGGTCCTCATTTTACTGACCTTGGAAGGCTGGAAAGCAACCTTGAGATGGTGAAAATTGAACTCCTGGCACTGGGCAGAGTCAGCCTGCAATACTGCATTTACAGATATCAACCACATAGAGATAAAAAAGCTGACTTGAAGCAAGAGACTTGATACATTTTTTTTGCCCAGCCTCTTTATTTTCATCAGTTTTTTTTTTCTCTACAATATCATTATATGTAGGCTTCCTACAAGGGTGTAAGCACAGAACTTCTCATCGCAGATGTCTCCCAGCTGGTTGTGAGCTTTACAACCGGAAGGTGGTAATTCTTGTGATGCTTCTTGTTTACTTGTTTGTTTGTTTGTTCTATCTTGGTGCTCACATTCTCCTTCCGAGAGGGATCCTTGAGATCTGGTTTGCTTTCCTGGTAAGTAACGCCTCGATTTGCCCCAGCAATGTGGTCAGCTTCGTGCCACATCCAATGAAATGCAAAACTTCATTCGAGCTGAGAACCAGACATTGTCCAATATTATTTTTAAAGCATCCAGCTGTGGTTGTCGCAACAGATTCTTCTTCTTTATTTTTACAGGGAGGTAAGACTTCTGTAGAAGCACCACTGGGGGCTTATTTGCACAAAGCTGCAGGAAAAAAAAAAAAACAGACTAAGTAGTCTGGATGTAGTTTCTACATGCTGAGAATTGCTGTATCCTCACAGCTTGTCTGTCTTAGTAGCTTCTTTGTCTCTGGAGTACACACACTAAGCTCTCGCTTCCAAGAGATGTGAAGAAGCAGAAATCTGCTCTCTGGCATCAGATGTGCTGCTTATGCCTATTATATTTTAATCAGGGCACTTCCTTTATTTCTCTGTATCTCATTCTCCATCCTGGTCCTGACTGAGAAACATCCCAAACTCTTGTTTTCCAGGAAGAGTTCTAGAGCATGTTTTTGGGTATGCAGAAGGTACTTTATTTAGTTGGAAAATGTAGTTAGCTGGTAAAAGGGTAAAGAAAGTTCCCTTCAATTGATAACAAAATGATAACAAATGATAACAAAAATCCATCTTTCCCCAAGAAATAGAAATAGCACAGATTGATCCATGTTATGTCTCCTTCCAACACACATGTGCATGTACTGTAATTAATAAATTACTGTTAGTAAATATATAAATAAGAAGTGCCCTCTGCTTTTATTTAAAGTACATGAAATATTCTTATTTTTCAACTGCTTGTCTGTCTGTCTATCTATCTATCTATCTACGGTATCTATCTATCTATCTATCTATCTATCTATCTATCTATCTATCTATCTATCTATCTATCTATCTATCTATCACTCTCTAAGGCATATTACTAACAAATATAATAATGCCAAAAAGAAGTCTTCAAGCAAAAGTCATAGCAAACCTGTTCAGATGGAAATTATGCAATCACACCTATGAGCCCACTTGTCTCCACTAACATTTGGAGGCTCCCCTCCACACATTTCTATGCCTATTTGCCTCCCAGTTTCCAAAATTTAAACTGCTATCATCTTAAAATGCTGATTTGGATCAGATCTGGTTATAATATACTGGAGAGAGAGAGAGAGAGAGAGAGAGAGAGAGAGAGAGAGAGAGAGAGAGAGAGAGAGAGAGAGAGAGAGAGAGAGAGATGAGATAGAGAGATAGAAAGAGACAGAGAAATAAACAGATAGATAGATGTTGATGTAGATGTAGATATATAGATGAGATATATAGAGAGATAGATATAGATACAGAGATATATATGAGAGAGAGAGAGAGAGAGAGAGAGAGAGACTCTCACACAGCCCAAATTCTTTTTTATAACAAACTTGCCTCATAAAATCCTTAGAATTAGCTCACTAATTCTACATCTCCTGCTTAAGGAGACAGAATAACAGTTAAATCCATTTCCATCTGCAGGAGAGACACAACATAAAATCTATAACTTTTCTGAACATAAAATGACCCACCTGCAAAAAAAATGATTTGCTTTTCATTTATTTCTGCATGAATCCAAATATCTTGCCCATCTCTCTCTCTCTCTCTCTCTCTCTCTCTCTTTCTCTCCCTCTCCCTCTCTCCCTCCCTCCCTCCCTCCCCCCTCCTCTCTCTCTCTTTCATTTCTGATGGGATTCTCTGTTCATTCACCATCTTCCCACTTACCTTCCCTCATAAATCCATATGATCACAAAGATCAACTGGATGCCTCAAGAAGTCTGAGAGCGCATAAATTGGTTTAGTCTGTTTTACCTAGGGTGCTATAAAATTGATGTGAAGCTTGTCGAAGTCTATCATGAGATAATTTCTGGCAGTTTTCATATCTTTAGTTTGGCATCAGTTAGCCAGTTGAAAGACAGCAGCTGAAAAGAATCGTAGGGGTCCTCCTGTTCTTTTTTTAAATGATGGCTTCATTCATATCAGTTTGCATTTCAAGCTTGTCAGTAGACGGGGGTGAAATATAGGGATCTGAAATAGCTAGCCTGCAGCCACTGTCAAATTATGATGCTCATATCACAAGCAGGGGACAGCACGTCCATAGATAAGGAGGTAGACCAATATTCCGGCCTTGGTTGACAGCATCTGTGGTAAAAAAAACATCATTTTGGTCTTCATAAATCAGCTCCACAGTCTACACTGCCATTTTGGGGGAGGGGGCGGGACAATTCCAAGTTTTCCGCATGCAGATTGATCTCTGCCAGCCATCAGCCACCTGTCTCACATTACCACCTTTCAATCTCCAGCTTGGAGGCCCTTTAAAAGGACAAACTCAATCTTTTGCTCCACTTAGCTCTGCTGTGAATATCAGGCCTACTGCAAAGAGATGGCCTGGTTACCGTGAGCCCGCATTTGTTTTTCTGTTGCATAAAGCACAGACTTCAGGTTCAACTTCTTTGTTATTTTCAAACCAGGTTTATTTTTGAAGTCAGATCTGGGGAATAAATGTAGACCTGGAGAAATGAAAGAAAAAAAATAGAAAAAGGATGTACAGGATAGGCGAAAAATTTGGCTTCAAAGTAGTATGTGTGAACAGGATTTTTCATATGCTAGTGGGTCATAAGCTCAATGGTAAATGCAGCTGCAAAGTGCAATGCAACAACATGGCTTTGAATACATGATCTCACAGTCTTCTGCTTTCTGGAAGGTGTCTTTAAGGCAGGGGTCTTCAAACTTGGCCCTTTTATGACTTGTGGACTTCAGCTCCCAGAATTCCTCAGCCAGGCACATGTGCCTGGCTGAGGAATTCTGGGAGCTGAAGTCCACAAGTCATAAAAGGGCCAAGTTTGAAGATCCCTGTTTTAACAGTAGACCAAACTGGCTCTATGAAACTGGCCAATCCTGTCTCTACCAAGGATCCTTATATTCCAAGTACAGTATTCCTATTTAGAAAAGGGTTCTTATCCCTCACTGACTCTTAAACCTCCCCATGCAAATCAATGAAAATAGCCAAATTAAAAGCATCCCTTTATTTCTAAAGCATTAATACTTCCAATTTATCCTCGTGGTGGTACCTTCCTAAGGCAAGTTGGGTTGAGAGACAACTTCCATGGTGAATGATGGACTCAAATCAGAATCTTCCTAGTCCCAGTCCAACATTTAACCAGTCCGGCTTCTTCCATGAACCCTAGAAAGTGTTGCTTTCTCAAAATGGTGGCTCTGTGTAATATGTGAATGGAGCTCATAAAGCCTATGGCTATTCAACGTTGGAAATTGGTTTGGTCTCTTTTCTAAGTCTTCAGCATTGGTACACCAGGCATTTGCTGCAGATGTTTTTCACCGTCTTTGTCTCTTTTCCTTTGCCTCAAATAAAGGGAAACAGGCATCAATAATTCTTTGTAATGCATCATGTAGTGCCTTGACATTCTTTCTATATCTGATAGAACTAATAGATTATTTAAATATCTTTCTGTGTTGTTTGGCTTCAACATCTTTGTCTCTCATTGGGGGGGGGGAGAGGATGCATTATTTAAGATTGTGTCCCATGTTTTTTTTTTTTTTCCCTCCTTAATATGAAGTCTAAAGGCTTGTTTTCATTCTTCCCCATTCTTTTTAAAAATGAGGGACACTTCATTTTCAGATTCTTCCAGAAAGTAGGTAAATATATTTATTGTACTGATTTTTTTTTTTTTGTCTGCAGATTTTTAAATTAGATTAGATCAAGGGATGATACATCTCCTGGCCATTTAACACAAAAATGCATTAAAAAAAACAACCTTAGCATCCCTTCTTTGAA
Source organism: Crotalus tigris (assembly GCF_016545835.1). Lineage (NCBI taxonomy): Eukaryota > Metazoa > Chordata > Lepidosauria > Squamata > Viperidae > Crotalus > Crotalus tigris. Next base: position 139,368 of record NW_024100456.1, read on the forward strand.
AATTCTGCCCATTGTGTTGTTCTGCTTTGAAATAAACAGTCCCTCAGATTGAATAAAAATAGTACAATTATTGCAAAGGGTAAGCTAAGCACACCATGAAGCTTTTGTTATGCGTTATAGATTCAGAAGGGCTGGAACATACGCCCTTGACTTGATCTGGAAAACAATAGACTGTAGCTAGTTGCAACCTCAGATTAAAGATCAGAGTGTGGTAAGTGTTCAGGAAGGTTCAACAACTGTTGGAAACTGTAATTGGGAGCAGAAGAAAAATGTGGGTGGTGAGTACTAATTCTTTTCAGAGATACTTTCTCTCGAAAACCACTCTGCTCCTGGTGGTGTAGTTTAAGATAAGGGAAATCTGGTTTGGATTCATATCAGAAGCCCATATCAAATCCCAAGGTGGTTGACCTGCCTGAGAATCAAAACAAGAACAACAGTAACACTCCAAAAGATGGTGATGATAAACCTCTTCTTTACTTGTTGTCAAGAAAACTTGTATGGTCTTGACCGTGTTTTCATTAGGAGTCTAGCAGAGTTCAAGGGAAATTTTATTTCACAGAAAACACACAAATTGAACACTTATTTTAAACAAAAGTAGGCATTACTGTAATTGCGCAATGTTATTTTCCAGGTTTGTGTGTATGTCTCTGTGTGTAAATATAGGTCTCTGTATAGATATATATGTTTGTTTTGTACGTGGATATACATTTGGGAGTGTGTATCTTTATACACATTATGCATAGTATGCATAGTAAACATCTCTATACATATAGAGGTGTGTGTGTATACATGCACATACATTCCCACACTTGTACAATAATAATCTTACAATGGATCTGACTACATTTTGTATCCAAGGACATATTTAGAACAATAAAACGAAAGTTCAGCTTGTGACTGACATTGGTTAACATCATGTTCCCCTTCGTTGTTGTTAACACCAACATCCTTGGTAATATGAAAACAGGATAGTTCAATTCTGTATAAGGTGATTATATAGAGGCTATACATGCCTTTGAACTTTAACATTCTTAAGACCTGTTGTGTGGCATAGAAAACTATCAACAATTTTAATTCAGACTTGCTGCAGAGTTTCTCCTGTGGTCAAGATACTTATCAAACTTGAAAGGATGTGTGTTTTTTCTTTCTCACTGGAAACAAAACATGATGTCAGGGGAAATGTTTTGAAGGATAATCTGGTATATTGGCAGAGAACTGATTGATTTTATCTAACCTTACTCAGGTTTGTGTAAATTTGATTGTGTTAAAACTTTAAAAAAAAAAAGGTAGAAGAAGATTCTAAAGATTCTCTTCAGTTATACAGTCTATTTTATAAGATTTTGGTCTTGTGCCCATTTTGTTACATCATAGAAGGTGTATTTTTTATTCAGAGATGTTTAAATGCAACTCAAACCAAAGGGTCCAATTTGGAAGCCAAGTAATAATTAATAATTCCTCCCCTCAATCTTCCCCCCTCCCTTTTTAGTTTGTTTTAAAAGAGAATCAGACAACAGAGGCTGGTTTTATAAAAAAAGTGGTGGAGAAGTTTTTAAGCTGTCCTCATTTAACATACAATGTTAAAATGTTTGCCTTGTTGTTGCATGGGCTATGTGACAATTATAGTTACATTTGTAATGGGAACAACATTGCCAAGTTTCAGGCTGATTCAAATTTCAGAGGGAGGGGACTTTGTGCAAAGTAAAGAAAAAATAATGTCACTTCCTGAATGCTAAGAGGTTGATACTCAAAGTGCAAGATGGAACTAAAAGAATCCAGGTTAATGAGTTTAAAAAAAGATGGGTGAACTCATTAAGTAATTGCCTTTCATAGTTTATCCAGCTTCCAGGATTGGAGCAAGCAGCATTTATTTATGTATTTAAAATTGCAATAATAAGATGGCTATCCATCTTATAACAAACTCTGGGCATCTCCCAATTACCTTCTAAACCCTGTCATGGAACAAGTTAAGAAAGAAAGGAAGGAAGGAAGGAAGGAAGGAAGGAAGGAAGGAAGGAAGGAAGGAAGGAAGGAAGGAAGGGGGAGGGAGGGAGAATTGAAGGAAGGAAGGAAGAAAGGAAGGAAGGAAGGAAGGAAAAGGAAAGAAGGAATAGTATTTAGCCCTATCTCCAAGACATTATGATTGGTGCAAGCAATGATAACTTGCTTGCAACAATATTAGCAAATCCAGTATCCCATTCCTTTTTCCTTTCTATTATAAATCTTTTACTTAAATGACTAAAGGATTGTCCTACCCACTTACAGTTGGCAAATACCTCTCCACGCCCTAAAAAGTAAATTAGAGACAATCCAACAATTCATATCTTGTGTAGTCATCACAGTGTTGACTTGAAGATGAAAAGAAGAAACAAGGTGAATTAATAAACATATTCGTAGTTCAGAATGCCACATAAGGATTTGGGACAAGGATGTAAATGAACTGATCATAGAGGTACAAAGAGGACAGATAGCGTTTCATAAATTGCTCATCTTTCAAACTGACAAATTTGTACTAAAAGCCTCTAACCTCTATTCCAACTTGTACTAGTTTTGCTTAGTAAGCAGAACTAAATGAAATAACTGGAAGTTTTTAAGAAGAGACTGGACAGCCATTTGTCTGAAAGGGTATAGGGTTCCGTGCCTGAGCAGGGCATTGGACTAGATGACCTCCAAGGTCCCTTCCAACATTATTATTATTATGGATCATCGCACAGTCAGCCAGATGTTCAGACTGGATTTGGCATTTTGTCTACCTATCGAGTCCTTACCCAGGACCTGGGATAGGCAGATGTGGATGTTTGATGGTATTACAAATATCATCGCAGGATGGAAGCAGTTCCTAGTAAGGCTGCCTTTTGCAATTGACTATTATTATTATTATTATTATTATTATTATTATTATTATTATTATGGTTCATCGCACAGTCAGCCAGATGTTCAGACTGGATTTGGCATTTTGTCTACCTATTGAGTCCTTACCCAGGACCTGGGATAGGCAGATATGGATGTTTGATGGTATTACAGGTATCGTCGCAGGATAGAAGCACTTCCTAGTAAGGCTGCCTTTTGCAATTGACTAATAGCAAATTTGTCAATGCCAATGGTGTTCAAATGGTGCTCCAGTTGTTTTGGGATTGCACCCAAGGAGCCTATCACTATTGGTGCTACCCTTGTTTCATTATCACTATTATTATTATTATTATTATTATTATTATTATTATTATTATTATTATTATTGAACATCTATCCCACAGAGTTATTAGCTGATATATAACTTCCAGGCCTTTTGATCTTGTTTTCATTTTAGCAGTATCTCTATTTGGTGGGTTTAAGATTATGCTAATAACCTGGATCAAACTATGAGTTTGTGGGTCCCAGGTTTCTGGAGGTTATTATTATTTTTTTTTTGTCCCAAACTTTGTGCTGGAACTTTGGCATAGGTCAGAGGTAACCAAAAGGTTGACCGGTTACATGGAGAGAGGTTTTTCCGCAGATCAGAGGGGGTGTGGTCTTGTGTGCTGCCTGCGTCCCTCAGATGGGACTTTGCTTGTTTGTGTGGACCGGTTGCTAGTATGACACAGCCTGGTACTGATCCACGGACTGGGGTTTGGGGACCCCTGGCCTAGGTATTCAAGAAATCCATAATTCAGACTTGCCCACTATATTTGGGAAACATGAGATTTTGTTTTGAATTGTTGTCCTCTGATTTATGATTCAGGGTCTGGTCCAAAGTAATGCAATCCTTAGTACAGAATTCTCTTTATTAGTATTTTTCTTTACAAATTTCTGATAACTGTAGCCAAGGAACAAAGCTGAATTGAAGCAAGTCCCTGGGTTAAGAATGCTTGGTTTACGCATCTCCCCTAGTTAAGAACAGAGCCTACTGTAGCAAAATTCTAGTGAAATACATAAGGATTCAAGTTAAATATACAATGGTTCAAGTTCATTACAAATACCATTTATACAATACAGTGGTGCCCAGCTTAAGAATGAGTTGGTATGTAAACCAGAAAAATATCATTGAATAACATTCTGTAAGTAGCATTGTATAATGAACTTGAACTTAAACTGCGGAATTCTTAACCCAACAATTTGCTGACTTATACATTAACATTCCAACTTATGTTACATACAAATTTAACTTAAAGATAGACTTTGGAATGAAACTTGTTCTTAAACTGAAGATTACCTGTATATTAGATTTTATGAAATGTTTTAACTTTTATTTTTTTAGTAAAATAGAAGTGAATGTTTCTGTCTTGTTTTGCTGACATTCTATTCCCACTTTCAGTTCAGTGTATACAAATATGGCACATTTGAACAGTGTCCTAGTTCAAAAACATTTGAAATATTCTGTTCAAACCTGCCTCTCTCAATGATTCAATCAGAATTGAAAACAACAGCGTTGGAAGGGACCTTCCTGCCCATGCATGAGATCCTACACCATTCTGGACAAATGGGTGACCGTTCTTTTCTTAAAAACTTCCAGTGATGGAACACCCACAACTTCTGAAGGCAAGACGTTCCACTGGTTAATTGTCCTCACTGTCAGGAAATGTTGCCTTAGTTCTAGGTTGCTTCTCTCCTTCATTAGTTTCCATCCATTACTTCTTGCCTTCCACTCAGGTGCATGGGGAAATACTGTAGGTTGATTCCCTCTTCTTTGTGACAGTCTCTCAAGTACTGGAAGACTGCTATCCTATCACCCGTAGTCCTTCTATTTGTTATACTAGGTATACCCAGTACACTTGTGACCACCCTGGAAGTATGATCTGCCTTAGTCTAGGAGCCATTTTGGAGTATGTCACTTGTCTGCCAAGTACAGTATCACGCTCTGATCTTATTCTGTGTGTCATTTATAATACCTTTTGCTGCCACTACTTTTTGCCTTTGGTGGAAAGTGAAAAGGAGGTTGGAGAGAATGAATGATTCAGATCTATAGAGAAATTGAAGACTCCTTCAAAAATACTTGAATTAGATGCAATACTATTATTTGCAGGGGATAATTGGTAACAAAAGACATCTGCTGATTCTAGGAATAAAGTCCTGGGACTGTCTCAGCTATTCCCAGATACTGAAGTGAAAGAACAGCTGGACAAACAGACAGACAGAATTTGGACTAAATTAGGATCCAGATAACTATAGTACTGAGGGTCAAACAACCTACTGTATATGTAATTCTCTGCACTCCCATTGTAAGTACAGTATACAGGATATGACAAAAAGATTAGACTGGATTTGGCATTTTGTCTACCTATCGAGTCCTTACCCAGGACCTGGGATAGGCAGATGTGGATGTTTGATGGTATTACAGATATCGTCGCAGGATGGAAGCAGTTCCTAATAAGGCCGCCTTTTGCAATTGACTAATAGCGAATTTGTCAATGCCAATGGTGTTCAAGTGGTGCTCCAGTTGTTTTGGGATTGCACCCAAGGAGCCTATGACTATTGGTACTACCCTTGCTTGCTTTTGCCACAGTCTTTCTATTTCTATTTGTAGGTCTTTGTATTTTGTTATCTTCTCCAGTTCTTTCTCATCTATTCTGCTGTCTCCAGGCACTGCCACGTCCACTATCCAGACTTTTTTTTATCTTTCTTATCAACAATTGTTAAGTCTGGGGTGTTATGTTGCAGGTGCTTGTCTGTTTGAATTCTGAAGTCCCAGAGCAGTTGATTATTATTATTTTGGATCATCGCACAGTCAGCCAGATGTTTGATGGTATTACAGATATTGTCGCAGGATGGAAGCAGGATGGAAGCAGTTCCTAATAAGGCCACCTTTTGCAATTGACTAATAGTGAATTTGTCAATGTCAATGGTGTTCAAGTAGTGCTCCAGTTGCTTTTGCCACAGTCTTTCTATTTCTAATTTGTAGGTCTTTGTATTTTGTTATCTTCTCCAGTTCTTTCTTGTCTATTCTGCTGTCTCCAGGCACTGCCACGTCCACTATCCAGACTTTTTTGTCTTTCTTATCGACAATTGTTATTATTATTATTATCGATCATCGCACAGTCAGCCAGATGTTCAGACTGGATTTGGCATTTTGTCTACCTATCGAGTCCTTACCCAGGACCTGGGATAGGCAGATGTGGATGTTTGATGGTATTACAGGTATCGTCGCAGGATGGAAGCAGTTCCTAATAAGGCCGCCTTTTGCAATTGACTAATAGCAAATTTGTCAATGCCAATGGTGTTCAAGTGGTGCTCCAGTTGTTTTGGGATTGCGCCCAAGGAGCCTATGACTATTGGTACTACCCTTGCTTGCTTTTGCCACAGTCTTTCTATTTCTATTTGTAGGTCTTTGTATTTTGTTATCTTCTCCAGTTCTTTCTCTTCTATTCTGCTGTCTCCAGGCACTGCCACGTCCACTATCCAGACTTTTTTGTCTTTCTTATCGACAATTGTTAAGTCTGGGGTGTTATGTTGCAGGTGCTTGTCTGTTTGAATTCTGAAGTCCCAGAGCAGTTTAATTTTATCATTTTCTATGACTTTCTCTATTTTATGATCCCACCAGTTTTTGCTTACAGGCAAATGATATTTTTTGCAGATCTTCCAATGCACCATTGTTGCTACTTTGTCATGCCGCTGCTTGTAATCAGTCTGTGCAATCTTCTTGCAACAGCTTACCAAGTGGTCCACTGTTTCTTCAGCTTCTTTGCATAGGCGGCACTTACTGTCTGTTGCTGTCTTCTCAATTTTGACTTTGTATGCATTTGTCCTTAAGGCTTGGTCTTGTGCAGCCAGAATTAGTCCCTCGGTCTCTTTCTTCAATTTTCCTGCTCTTAGCCATTGCCAGGTTTTATTATTATCTGCTTTCCCAGCTATTTTTTTCATGTATTGGCCATGTAGTGCTTTGTCTTCCCATGCCTCTATTCTGTTCTTCATTTGGTCTTTCTTGTAGGCCAGTTTGGTCTCTCCAGTAGTTAGTAAGCCTTCCTGATATACTAATTTCAGTGCATCTTCATCATTGTTCTTCAGATATTCTTCCAAAGCCATTTTTTCTTCTTCAACCATCTGATGTACTTGTAGCATTCCACGCCCACCTATTTGCCTTGGTAGATAAAGTCTATCAATGTCACTGCGTGGATGAAGGGCATGATTCATTGTCATTATTTTTCTGGTCTGCCTATCCATTGCTTTTAGTTCTGCTTGAGTCCAGTCCACTATTCCAGCTGTGTACCTAATGACTGGGATTGCCCAGGTGTTGATTGCCTTTATGGTATTTCCTCCATTGAGTTTGGATTTTAAGATCTTCTTCACTCTCTTGATGTATTCACCTCTAATCTTTTTCTTGACTTCAGTGTGCTTGATGTTGTCAGCTTGAAGGATACCCAAGTATTTGTAGTACTCTTCCTCATCCAGACTCTTAATGTTATTTTCGTGGGGCATCTTGATTCCTTCAGTTTTCACTATTTTTCCTTGTTTGATAGTAAGTGTGGCACATTTGTCCAAGCCAAACTCCATTACAATATCTTGGCTATATATACGGACAGTGTTGAGCAGCGATTCTATTTCAGATGATGTTTTTCCATACAGCTTCAGATCATCCATATAAAGGAGGTGGGATAGTCTAGCAGATGTTTTTGATGTTTGATAACCATGTCCTGAGTTATTTAGTATTGTTGACAGAGGAAACAGTGCAATAACAAATAGTAATGGTGATAATGAATCTCCTTGAAATATTCCTCTCTTGATATTAACCTCTCCCAGCTTCTCACCATTGATCTGCAACTGTGTCTTCCATTGTGCCATCGATCTTTGCACAAATTTTCTGATGTTTCTACTGACTCCTGTTATTTCTAGGCACTTGATTATCCAATCATGTGGCAGAGAGTCAAATGCCTTTTTGTAGTCAATCCATGCCACATTCAGGTTGGTCTTCCTTCTCTTGCAGTTTTCCAAGATCATTTTGTCTATTAGGAGTTGATCTTTTGTTCCTCTGCTATTGGGGCGGTTTCCTTTCTGCTCAGGTGGAAAGAGATTGTTTTCAACTAGATGCTGTTGTACTGCATCAGCTACCACACCAGTTAGTAATTTGAAAGTTGTTGGTAAGCAGGTAATTGGCCTGTAGTTACCTGGTGTTGCCCCTCTTGTTGGATTTTTCATTATTAGGTAGGTTTTCCCAGTTGTTAGCCACTTTTCAATTTCTCCTCCTTGTAGTATATTGTTGAATTGCTTGGCAATGAGTGGGTGTATAACAGTTAGATGTTTCAACCAAAACCCATGCAGTTCATCTTCACCTGGTGCTGACCAATTTTTGATTTTCTTTGCTCTTTTTTATTATTATTATTATTATTATTATTATTATTATTATTATTATTATTATTATTATTATTATTATTACCTTTGTCGGCAAGATGATGTCCCTGCTTTTTGATATACTATCTAGGTTTGCCATAGCTTTCCTCCCAAAAGGATTATATAGGAGCTTGCAATTAGTTATCACGGCATGAATTCATGCCCCTTTATGAAGAATAAACTGAGCCCGTCTTTGTGGTCAAATCTAAGAGGAAGACTTAAGTGCTGTTTTCAAATGATGGAGTGCAGTTTCTCCAGAATTGTGTTATCTCCCACTCTTTCCACTTTCAGGAAAGAAAGGAAGAACTTTTTCAGCTCAGATTACAATCATTCTAATAACGCATCACCAGGATTAGTCCCTTATATAAATATATGTAAAACCAGCCATAATCAGGGAGGGAAAAAAAACATAATGTAATCCGTATGCATTCCACTTTTGCCATGTGATAGCAGCTGTGAAAATGTTCCTGCTGTGTGTTCCTTGCAACTGGGTGAGCTCCCACCCTTTGTAACTTTACTGCCTGTAGTTTCTTTAATTAAAAAAATAGAATGTCATTTAAAGACTGGGCAGTTTACACTACAAAAAAAAAAAAAAAGGATAACAGCAAGAACAAAAGGCAAACAAAATCTGGAGAAATCACCTTGACCCACAAAAAATGTCTTTTATGTACCCGGACTTACAGCCTAAATGTTGGAGATGTGGTTGCTTGGATGCCACCTATTACCACATTTGGTGGTCGTGCAGAGAGATAAAAGCATTTTGGATTAAGATATGGTGGAATATTCAGAGAATTTTCAGAAGGAAGGTAAAATTTACTCCGCAGTTATTTTTGTTGGGTATAGTTACTGATTGTGATACAAAGGAGGTTATATTGATGTTAAATTTGATTACAGCCGCAAGGCTGTTAGTAGGACAATATTGGAAGAAGGAATCCTTGCCTACACTGCAGGAATGGTTTTTTAAAGTGTCCTATTTGGCGGAAATGGCAAAGATTTCGGCTTTCTTAAAGGAACAAACGCAAGAGAAATTTCTTGCTGTTTGGGATAAATGGATAGAATTTATACAATTTAAATTGGATATAAAAAAATATCATATTGCTTTTTCATAATTTTTATTTCTATATACATATACATATATTTCAGTCTTAATTTTTTTTCTTTTTTATATATTATTTTTTTTAATTCTTTTTTAATTAAGCCTATATTCTGCTCTGGGAAGCTCAGGGGGGGGAAGGGGGGTGTTTTTTTTGGGGGGGATGGGGAAGGGGATGTTATGTTTAGTTTTTTGTATATGTTGTTTTCTGTTTTTGTATTGTTGTATTTTTTTCTGTTTTTTTGTAAAAACTTATAAAAATTTTCAATAAAAAAAAAAAAATCTGGAGAAATCAGCCCAAAGGCTTCTATCCACAAAGGCTCATTAGAAAAAGAATATTTTTAGGGTTCAGGTGGATAAATCATAAATCTTCTGACATCTCAGTGGGAGATGTAGTGTATTTCATGTAACCAGAACTACTAGATCTTCACATCTTTTATCTCATGTGGAGTGGGGACCCTCAGCTGACTCCTGTGGGATGCATGCAGAGAAAGAGCTAAGTTTAGACAAGAAAAAAAATATATCCTGTGGGGGTCCATGGTGCTCTCTGAGTTTGGTTGTTTTCTTGCAAATGGTTTATTACCAACGTAACTAATATCTAGTTACCTAGACATTACCAAGAGCTCTGATAGTGCAGTGGTTAGAATGCAGTACTGCAGGCTACTTCTGCTGACTGCCAGGTGCCAGGAGTTCAATCATGAGCGGCTCAAGGTTGACTCAGCCTTCCATTCTTCCGAGATCAGTAAAATGAGGACCCAGATTGTTGGGGGGCAAATAGTCTGACTCTGTAAAACTGCTTAGAGAGAGCATGTGTGGAAATGGACAGGCTCACAATGATATTAAAAGATAAATGTGGATCAGTTTATTATGAAACCTGGGATAAATTTTACTGCTGGAGGAATTTGAAGAGGACAGTAGGGATTAAAGGCGAATGTTAAGATAGAAATATATGTTATTTTAGAACAAGTATTGTATATAAAACTTAGATGTATATGTAGAGATGAAGAATTGATTGTAAAAAATGGAATAATCTGATAAGAATGTATATACTGGAATGTCATATCAAATCCAATGTTTGTTTGTTTTTAATTGTATTATAAATAAAATTTGTTAAAAAAAAGAAAAGAAAAAAGCTTGAATGTTCTTACTCACAGGCTAATTGTGTGCATGTCATCACAGAAAGGGACTCGTGTGCCTAAGACAACAAACTTGACTGCAAAACAAAAAACTTGGAAATGTTTTTTTTTTAAATAATACAGAGTAAGTAAACAAGTAACACTCACTCACTCCTAAGTGAGTCTTCTCAGTTTCAGTGCATTTCAGTGTGGTTGCTTGTGATATTAATTGCACAAAATGAAAACACAGATTGCTTGTTATGTGCAAAATTATCAACTCATTTTCACTAGTGCCAGAAATTATACTGATGGACAGATATTTGTCTAAAATGGTATAGGGTCTTCTGTCTGTGCAAGGGGTTGGAGTAGATGATCTCCAAGGTCCCTTCCAATTGTGTTATTCTGTTATTCATCATATTTGAGCACACAAACACATACCTCAGTTTTGAATCTATGGCTATTTCTGTTTTCCAGAATAAGAGAAAGCATTCTATTTTTTTTTTTAATTTGTCCATATTTTATCTTATCAAATTTACCATTTGCCCATCTGACCATCATTTGGCCTGATATAGAGTGTTTTCTTTTTCTTCTTCCACCCATCCTTTTAAATAGGCAAACTTAAATAGGCAAATCAGTAAACTAATTTAATCAATATAAATTTACTTACCCTGCAGGACTATTAATTTTAATTTGTTTTGTCTGAAACCTTTCATAGCATGTGATGTTAGAAGGAAACTGAATGCTTTAGATCTGACTCAAATGCAGCCACAGCATTTATCTGCTTTTCATTAAAAAGCACACAAACACACCAAAACGCTTACATACACTTGTGCATTTGTGTGTGGAGGGGGGGTGCAGCTTTATGAACCAGATATGTTCAAGTCAAACCAGCTCTTAAAGCAATAGTGCCCTTCAATGTTGCTTGCAAACATATTCTTATTAATGCCAAACTGTGACTGTGACAAAATAATCACTATTACACGTTCTTTTTGATATGTTCCTCCAGTTTTATGATTGCTGAAATGGATCCCTTGTATTCAATATTTTGTGGAAAGTTTTTAAAGAGGAAGTGGATGCTTCTGATCACTTGTGAGGATGATCAGCAATGAAGGGAAGTGGCGTATAAAAAGATGTAACAAATATAGTCTTGCATTTGACAGAAGAAGAAGAAGAAGAAGAAGAAGAAGAAAAAAGAAGAAGAAGAAGAAGAAGAAGAAGAAGAAGAAGAGGAGGAGGAGGAGGAGGAGGAGGAGGAGGAGGAGGAGGAGGAGGAGGAGGAGGAGGAGGAGGAGGAGGAGAAAGGAGGAGGAGGAGGATTACATGCCAGTAAAAGTTTACTGATTGCGCATTTCCTATGTATTCAGCAGTACAAATGAAATATGTTAAGAATGGAAACTTCCAACAATACCTTAATTTGAAAACCAGTAATGGAAATTGTTTGAATATATTTCCACATCTAACAGAGAGGCATTGTGGCCTAGAGGTAAAGACTCTCACCTCCTACTCAGAAGGTTCAGAGTTCAATCCTAGGTAGAGACAAATATTTCTCTATCAGGGTGCAAAGAGAAAATATCTGCTGTGAACTCCACGTAGGCATCAGGAAGGGCATCCAACCAGTAAATGCTCAGTTCCACTCAGTCACCCCAACACTACCCTGATAAAAAGGGATTATAAAAAAAAAAAAAATATTTCCACATCTAATATAGCATATAGCTGAAAGATTTGACTGATTCAACAGAGTTTTGGTAACCTTTCATGGATTAAAATACTCAACTTTTCTTTTTATTTAAATGATGATGACGCTGATATGAATGTTTTTCTGACTTTGCTATGAAGCACACCTATATACTAGCAGAGCTTTTTTTTTTTTCTCATAGAACGCCCAGAACGGAATTCTGGCACCTTTTTGGGATGGAACCTTGTAGGGTAGGCAAGGCGGGTTGTATGACATGTGTGAATTCTGGCACCCTTTTTTTTTTTTTTAGAAAAAAAGCACTGTATACTAGTATCAAATTTCATCACTTGTTTTTATTCCTAAAACCCAGACCTTGCAGCTTAGAGACACTGTATAATATAATTCAATACAAAACACACACACACACACACACACACACACACGCACACACACACACAAAGAGATATTTTCCAAAAAGGAAAAAGTGGTTAATAATAGCATTCACTGTATCTAAGGATGCCACAAAGGACAGTGAGTATCTGCTCCAGCCTCAGTGAAGAGACAAAGTATATTTTACTGCCTTGCTATGAAGTGGTCTTAGAGGTTCTTTGGTTGATCTCCCCAGGGCAATCCACTAGAATATAAACTGAGAGTAAATCCCATTCTTTACTAGCACTGTTTATGTTACCTAGTTTGAGTAACAGAACTCTGCAAGAAAACAACAAAACTCAGAGTTCGCCAAGGGCCCTGAATTTCAATCCTGGGCTATAAATATTCTCTTTATTGATATCATTTCATTTCATTTCATATTTCAAAATAGAATAGAACAGAGTAGAATAGAATAAAATAGAATAGAATATTAACTTTATTGTCACTTTAAATGTACACTAACTAGCATACGTTAAAATGAGATTCCATTGCATACAGCTTTCAAAGGGTAACCATCTCCGATATACACTGCATAAACATGACAAAAAAAAAAATAAATTATGCATATGTCCACATACACACACATGTATGGCCCAGTTCTAGTTCTGATGAATAGATATACATGGCGAGAAAAAACAAATCTTGTGACAGCTGGCATAAGGCACAAAGCTGTTATAGAATCCTGCTAGAAATACTTCGAAACCTCCTCCCAGAATGAAGCAAGATTGTGAAGTGGCTGTGTGGGATCTCTAACGATGCTTCGAGCTCTAAGGGCATAGCGCTTATAAGCAGTGTCCTGAATAATGGGAAGCAAGCTTCCTATAATATTCTCAGCTGTCCTCACCACCTCTCTGTGTGGACTTCTATATGAGCCACTGCTACTACCAAACCAAATATTGAAGCAGTTTGTTAAGATGCTCTCAGTTGTACCTTTGTAAAAAGTGGGCAGGACAGAAGGAGAAAAATGCAATGGTGGGATTCAAATACCTAAACAACCAATTCTCTTATTGGATGCAGGCCTGGAGGCCTAGAATGAACTTCTGGAAGTGGCATCCATGTACCTCCAGTGGGCCATTCAAGGCCTGGGAGGCTTCCTCCAGGCCTTCAAGGTCTAGAACAGATTTCTGGAAGTGGCATCCACACACTTCTGGTCGGCTGTTCTAGGCCTGGGAGGACTCCTCCAGGCCTCTGAGGCCTAGACTGGACTTCCGGAAGTAGTGTGCATTCAGCTGGGTCTCCAAACTCAGCAAAATTTAACTACTGGTTCTGCTGAACTGGTGTGAACCGGCTGAATCCCATCCCCACTGGAAAGATGTCTCTTTGGCACAGGGAAGTAAAGGATATGATACACATCATGCGTAATCTCATCAAGTGTATAACCATATTTCACATTTGCACTCTAAAAACTGCATAACCTATTTGAATTTAACTGTCTTGAATGACAAACGCCAAAATGTGAGAGGATTAAAGAAAAATAAAATCCTCCCCAACTAAAGAAAATGGTTTTGCATATTCTTAACCTAGAGCAACAGGACTGGCATGTCTAAATCTCACATAAGGTGTCCATCACTTCACTCAAAAGAAAAAAAAAATGTCCTTATCTCTATTTTGGTATGTCAAGAATAGTATTGCCAATCTATTTTGACAGATGGCAGATTATTTTTCTAAGAGGCTTTTTTTTTCACACATGTTTTCACGGAGCGCTTGCAGAGGTCTTCCACTGAACTGACTGCCTGAGGGTACAAATTAAAATGTAAACCCGCAAAATATCAATAAAACTGTCAAAACTATATATTTCTCCCAGGATATCTACTTTAAGAAAATTGTGCCTTTCGGGCAAGGGTTTCTGCCTACAGGAGAGCAGATGCTATCAAGATTCATTATTCTGAAATATTATTATGGCACTGTATCTATTGATAAGAGAACATTTGGACTTTACGGGAATTTGAACATGGACTGATGAGGTATCCCACATATTATTAACTCATGCAGAAAGAAATGCTCCTATATAGTCCTACCCATAAGGAATTCTTCTTTTACTTCTCCTTTCTTTTGCTAACTGAGCACCAAAAATCATTTGCTTGGACTAAACCGTAGACGACACTAATTAAAATCAAAGGCAGCTTAATCCCTTCATAAGCTGTTTGTCTTTGTTGAGAAAAGTCTGAACAACCTTGTTACTTTTGATAACTCTAAGCCACTGACTCCCAACACCCTGACAGATAGCTGAGCATGTAAAAAAACGTACCTCTGTATTTGGAGATTGGCTTAGCTGGCTTTGTAGAGATTATTAAGGATGTTAAAGTGAAATGTTAGTCTTTCTTTAAAGCCTTGCATTTCCCCCAGTAATTAAGAGGCGTGTGCGTGTATGCATGCTGGCTGTCCCTCTGTGTTAGTTATTGAAAACAGCCAACATGAGACAATGATAAGGTTTCCTGGCTTGGATATAAAAATCTCCAGTTTGTGTAAAAGAAGACATCATTGTTATTTTTCTTCTTCTTCCAATGTCTTAACGGAAAGAAAAAGGACACTTCTGTTTATGAGGGCATCGTGATTTTGCTGAGCATTAATTTTCAAGAGCCTTCATGTACTTTTCAGGCTTCCATTAGTGGCTAAATAAATATACAATATAAAAATAGGCATAACGGAAAAGGGATAAGAAACCACTCAGAGCAAAGCATTCTCCTGCATCATAGTTACACTGTTGTGATTCCGCGCCAGCCAATGGACCCTGCAGCTGAGTCTGAGGAATCAGAGGAGGAGGAGGGGGGACCTGGAGTGACTTTAGAGTCAGAGGAAGGCTCTGAGGAGCTCCAACACTTATAGTCGGACAAGGAGCCTGGCCCCTCTACTTGCACTCAGGCTGAGACACAGCTGTGCTGGGAGCCCGAGTTGGACAGTGATGAAGAACAGTTGGGACGAATCACACATGCACGAATGCACAGGCAAGAGAAGCAAATGGGACAGAAGAATGCAACAGGGTGGCTCCAAAGGCAAAAGAGAAGGCATTAGGAAGCCACGCGTTGGCTGAATTCTAAAAGGGAAGGTGTGGTAGTTGCTGGTTGCTGAAGGCAACCGTTCGTGTTGAGGATCGAGTTTCTGTGGACTGTGTTTGTTTGTCTTGGACATTGACTCAGGTCTGTGAGAATAAAAGGGGTTGTTGTTGTTTTTTCTTGCAGTTCCTGCCTGCTTCTTAAAAGAGGGTTTTCTCCTTGTGAGCATAACAAGGACTCACATAGGCTGGGACAGAACATACACTAGTGTTCATAAGTCCATCAGAAGGGCCAAGGATCAGTCCAGAATCTTGCATTTCATGATAGTAACACCATCCCTTACAACCAACCAGAACACTTCATTTTTAGGACTACTACTTGGCAAATGTACTTAGTGTAATGGCTAAAGGCTACAATGCTTTAAGTATGAAACTAGCTAGGTGACTTTGGGCCAATTTCTCTCTCTCTCTCTCTCTCTCTCTCTCTCTCTCTCTCTCTCTCTCTCTCTCTCTCTCTCTCTCCCCCCTCTTTTTTGGTCCTAGGAAGAAGCAGACTGGCACACCAATCTTGAAAATGTTCTCAAGTTGTCTGCACGGATTTGGCCATGTAGGACATATCATGAGATGCAACGTTCTGTGCTTGCATACTTGGCCCTTTCGATATGATTGCTGGTGTAATTGTGATGCAGGAGAATGCTTTGCTTTGTATGTTTTCTCATCCCTTTTCCATTGTGTCTACTTTTATATTGTATATTTATTTAGCTACTAATGGAAACCTGAAAAGTACATGAAGACATTGTCTCGTGTTGGCTGTTTTCAATGACTAACACAGAGGGAGAGCCAGCATGCACATACGCACACACCTCTTAATTACTGGGGGAAATGCAAGGCTTTAAAGAAAGATTAATGTTTCACTTTAACATCCTTAATAATCTCTACAAAGCCACCAGCCAAGGCAAGCCATGAGTGACTCAAAATGCCTACATGTATTTGTCCTTTTCATGTCCTTCTATATATCCTGCCTATTTAGTAATCTTCCAGGTGCTTTTTTTCTTTTTTCTTTTAGCAACAAAATGGAAGAAGAGACTGTAGATAAAATTGTAGATTTTTTTTTTCTGCAAAAAATTCCACCTTCCCTCCTGATTTTCAGAGACTGCTTAGATCAGGGGTGTTAAACTCGCAATGTCACATGACGTGTCGTGACGTATCACAACTTTTTTTTTCTATTGCCGGCAATGAGGTGGGTGCAGTTTTGCCATGACACATCCGGCCCACAGGCCGGTAGTTTGACACCCCTGGCTTAGATGAATCCCTGCAATTATCTTGGCAAAAAATGGTTTGCCATTGCTTCCTTTCTAGGCTGAGAGAGAGTGACCGGCCCAAAGTCACTCAGCTGCCTTTGAGCCTATGGCAAACAGGTTAATTATTTTTTTTTTAAAAAAAATCATTTTCTGACCTGGGAATGTATGCAGGCTTTCACCCAAATAAATAGCAATTGGTAAAATACACATATTTTACAATACATATGTTATGTAGTATAGAAAGTATGTCAGAATGAATTGTATGCATAAGTAAACTAGCATATTCCCAAACCAAAGGTGAGCAATCCAGAGGCATTGCACATCTGGGACTTGATTTCACTTCTTTTGACAGCTGTATTAATAAATTGTAAACACTCAGGATATAAACCAGCTAAGGTTACATACATTTGGTTGTGATTATTTTGATGGGAAAATTAACCATAAGCTTAAATGTTCCCTTTTCAAGTTGAATATACTGATTTTTTAAAAATGATTATTTTCAAAGGCCGATCACAAATATATCATCCAAAAATAAAGAAATACATTGGAAAATTGCCATTACACAATAAATGGTAGAAACGAACACAAGGCTATCCGAAGATAAATTTAACAAAACTGTGATAAGGTTCTTTCCCTTTTGCCAAGCAGAAAAGTGAGGAAATTTCCAAAACTAAAATAACTAGTTTTAGTACTACTAAAATCTAATTTCTCATAAATCAACACAGATCTGGGCTTTGACATCTGTTCAAATATTAAAAGAAGTAATATGATTTTTTTTTTTCACCAAAATGAGCAAATGTGTTTTGTGGTTAAGATAAAGATAAAGTGATGGGCTTTTAATATTGAAATACGATAAAATATGTGGGATTGATTGATTGATGAACAAGCTCTCAAGGATTGTTTTGACGGCACATACTGTAAATATCAAAAGCAGTCTTTAGACATTATCCTTATTAAGCAGCTAGTCAGTTTATGCTGAAAAAAATCTCTTCTCAATAGATGAGCAAATCTTTAGTTTTTTAATATTCTATTTGGAATAAAAGCATTACATCAGATTTACTAATAAAACACATTTGTTCGGATAATGTAATGTTCACTCTAAGGAGTTAATGGAGAATTAAATGAACCACTCTCAACTAACAGTTATCTCTAAAACCCCATATATTACATTGATGACTAAAGGATTCTGATTAACTGGTTAATTATGAGTCTTTTCAACCAAGGAAATTCATAAGTGGGAAAAAAAAAGTAGACTAAAACTGGCACGTGTATAGATTGTAAGATACTTGATTGCTGAAATATCAGTTTAAGCAGACTATGATCCATTTTTTGTAGGGCATGGCTTGTGATTAGTGGTTGATTAAGCATATCTCTGATTTTATATTGTTGCTCAATTGCCTTAGATTGCCTGAGTATGTGGCGACTCTTGCAAAGCTTCTGGGAGTTATTTCTGGAAGTTAAAACAAACAACAGAAAATCTCTTCTGTCCTTCTAGACCTGGATGATTTGTGACCATATAAGGACTCTAATCTGATGACATGTTTAACTCTGCCTGCTCTTCTTCTACAAAATATGAGAGAAAAAAATATTGTAAAATAAGAGCAAGGGGTTGTACAGTATATAAAAAAATATGTTGTTTGATACGCGAGGGGACAAGTTTGCTTGAAGTAGCAAATGGTGCCTAATGATAAGGGAAGACATAAGAAGATCTTGCCCCAATTCCTATGAACAAATTAGATTACATCAATACCTTTTTTGTAACCTGTCTCTATTCTCCAATGACTGAATTCAAGAGATGTGTGATCCAATTTTCTTGTTTTTGTTGTTCTTTCCTGAAACTCTTTTGAGGAATATAGAAAAGCTCAATTGTTTGAGATCTTCACGAATGGTTTTGTGTGTACCTAGGCCCCAAGCCAGATAGGGCTTCAATGACAATAAGAGCATACGAAAGAAGAATGAATGAGTTGAGCGGAAAGGGATGACCAAGAAAGTCATGGTCACATAGACAACCAAGGTAACCTTCAAAGGCAAAGACAACACGGGTTACTCAAAACAAAGGATACTTTAAGCCCAGGAACTGGTAAAAGTAAAAGAAATTCAAATGGCCCCAAGGATTGTATGCAAGTATAGAAAGATAGAGAGAGACATAGTAACTATTACGGCATGAAGGAGGTCTAACTATATTTATGTTTTATTTTACTTATTTCATTCTTTCTCATTCCTTTCCCTGCTTTGCAAAATGGTGCTTAACCTGTAATTGAATAGCATAATGAGTTTCTATCTCTCTGTCTGTCTGTCTGTCTGACTATCATCTATTTATCTGTCTGTCTGACTATCTGTCTATCTATCTATCTATCTATCTATCTATCTATCTATCTATTTATCTATCTATCTGACTATCATCTATCTATCTGTCTGTCTGTCTTCCTGTCCATCCGTCCGTCCGTCCATCCATCCATCCATCCATCCATCCATCTGTCTGTCTGCCTGTCTGTCTGTCTGACTGACTATCATCTATCTATCTATCTATCTATCTATCTATCTATCTATCTGACTATCATCTATCTATCTATCCATCCATCCGTCCGTCCGTCTGTCTGACTATCATCTATCTATCTATCTATCTGTCTGTCTGTCTGTCTGTCTGACTATCATCTGTCTGTCTGTCTGACTATCTATCTATCTATCTATCTATCTATCTATCTATCTATCTATCCTCTTTATACAGTAACTCTGTAATCTCTTGTATTGTGGTGGAATCAGGGTGACTGAATGGAACTGAGCGTTTACTGGCTGGATACCTTTCCTCTCACCTTTGTGGATTCAACAGCAAATATTTTCTCTTTGCACCCTGATAGAGAAACATCTGTCACTGCCTAGGATTGAACTCTCAGCCTCCTGAGTGTGAGGTGAGCATCTTCACCTCTAGGACACCGTGCTCTGTCTTAGTATGTATATATTTGAAGACTATTAAGGAATGTCAAGGAAGATTAATTTTTTTTAATAATATCCTAGGGTAGGAGACATTTGGTACTTTCTTACTCAGCACTAGGCTTGATGCTTTCAATTATTTTAGTTCTTTAAAGTAGAGGAGGAATTTTTTTGTTGTTGTTAAATCATGTTTCTTTCCTAATAAAGTGATGAGGAAAGTGTTGTTATTAGCATAAGATGGGAACAGAGCTTTTAAGATGAGAGGAGTAATCAGTAACAAATTGCAGTAATAAGATAACCATTGTGTTATCTTCACATGATGATTCCTTCATGTGATTGTGATGGATTTAATAACTGTAGTATTTTATTACTTCCCTCCTTTTCCCCTCTTGCAGTAATATCCAGTCACAATTTATGTCAATGTTTCCCCCATATAAATTTGGCTTCCATTGATGGCAGATCATTTATATAACCATTGTTAGAACCAGAATCTTAATGCAGACACTCTAGTGCCGTTAACATGCTTAATGGGCACAAAAGGAATATAGAATTGGATCAATTAAAGGAGGGGATTAGTCAACCCCTAGCTTGAAATGCGTGTGGGCCACCACTAATGAAACGGTGCTCTCCTGAGCCCTTTTTGGGAAAATCAAAGAAGCCAGACAGTTAATCAATTGGGACAGACATTACTGCATCATTCTTACAGGGAGGAGATTAAAAAAAAGAAAGAAAGAAAGCATTTGGATGAAGGTAGAGGAGAAGGTGCTCATGAACTACAGCAATTAAGAGACATGCTATTATTTAATCACAGTTTTGTATCAGGGATGTTGATTCATCCAAAAGCATGATCGGCGTGTCTTGTCTTCATAATGCCTGTTTTTATTTTGTACCTATTGGGAACCTGGTGGCTTGAGTGGTTGAAATGCTGGGCAGGAGGTTAGCAAGCCCACGTTTGACACCCAAGAGCTGCAGTTGGGTATGGTTGAGCTCCCGTCCTTCACTCCAGGTCCTGGCGGGGACATGAAAGGAACCCCCAGCTGGGCACCACCAGAGCAATGGGGATGTCACCAGCTAATCTTTTCAAGCCAGAAGCACCTTGATGTTTCTGATACAAGTGCAAATTTTTAATCTCTCTCTCTCTCTCTCTCTCTCTCTCTCTCTCTCTCTCTCTCTCTCTCTCTCTCTCTCTCTCTCTCTCTCTAGCTAGCTAGCTAGCTAGATGATAGATAGAGGGAGAGAGAGAGAGATTAGACAGATAGATAGACAGACAGATAGATAGATAGATAGATAGATAGATAGATAGATAGAGACATAGAGAGATAGAGAGAGATAGAGAGAGAGCTAGAGAGATAGATATTATGTTATTCTCATATTATAGGAAAGAATAACAAAGCAGTAGAAATATATTGATCATATACAAGATGACACCTAAAGAAACATGGAGACCTCTCTGTGACTCCAAGAGAAGAGAATATTTGAATGATGAGGTTCTTGGTGCTCTCTGAGTTTGATCGTTGGTGTGCACACGTTTCTTTATCTAACTAGGTAACCCCATTGGAGGCCTATGAAACGGACATCTGTGCTTGAAAGGTTCCAATTAAGAATCAGCACCAGCTATTTGAGTATTGCAAGTTGGGCCACTCTTAAGCTGGATAGTATACTAGATTCAGAAACTGGTCCTCAGCCTGAACTGTTCCATCTGTTCTTCTGTTCAGTTATATATTTTTTTTTATTTTTGTCTTTTAAGGAGCTTCAGTCCACTCTTCTTCATATGGTACCGTACAATTAGTCCCCTGCCTATCTGTGATTACATCTAACCCCAATGGTGTCCCATTGCTTTCTTTGATTTTGCTTCACTTTTGAACCCCCCCCCCTCTGGCCTTTTCTGACCCCTCCTGGATTGTTCTGCCAGTTACTTCCCGCGACTCCTTTGAATCCAGTGGGCTCGACTTCCAAAACATCTGACACCAAGTAGCAATTTGGAAATCATTGAATATGCTTTAGAAAACGCCTTAGCAAACTTAAAAACCAGCAGCAGTTGCAAAATGTCTCTTGGTGTGTCAATGGCTAAATATTAGAACTCGCAGCTCCGTGCTAATAACCAGAAACGTACCTTCATGATTTGGATCCATAATATGCAAGTGCCTTTCCGTCTAGGTTGGAAAAGAAGAGGAACATGACCAGTAATTAAACCTATATTTCACACCAGTGATTCACGCTCACATTATATTCCTGTTGGTACTTTTGAATGAGCAACATGATACACAATGTGCTTCTCACTTACATTATGTATAAGCTACATTTCATTAATATTAATGTCAATGTAAACATACCTCCCTGTTCAGTTAGGATTATGCCTATGTGCAAAAGGCCGGGGGGGAGGGGGCAGAAAATTAATAATGGAATTAATAGCAATGTAATCTTAATTTTCAGATGAAATATGTGAGCTTATAAAGGGTATTTGGGAAGAATACATTTTGATTCCTAAAAGATATTTGCAAATCTCGCATGTAAGAAAAGTATTGGTTGCTTTTGGGCTGCCCCACTCTTTTCTTGCAACATGTTCATCAAACATGACAATTAAGCCTGTTTTTTATCACACACACACACACACACACACACACAGTTTAGTTGTTTTTGCTTTGAATGCCAATCCAGTTTACTATAATTGCATTTCTAGTGCGGGGTGAAATGTGAATGTAAGGCAGACATGGAGAAGAAACTATAGTGGTGGAGGAGAAGGGAGTGAAGAAAGATCATCATCATCATCATCATCATCATCATAATAGTAATAATAAAGTTGGAAGGGATCTTGGAGGTCATTTAGTCCAACCCCCTGCTCAGGCAGGAAACCCTATACCATTTCAGACAAATCTCTGTCTAGTCTCTTCTATAAAACTTCCAGTGTTGGAGCATTCACTGCTTCTGGAGGCTGGTTGTTCCACTGATTAATTGTTCTAACTGTCAGGAAATTCCTCCTTAGTTCTAGGTTGCTTCTCTCCTTGGTTAGTTTCCATCTATTGCTTCTTGTCCTGCCTTCAGGTGCTCTGGAGAATTTTTTCCTTCTTCATCTTGGTTTCAAGATTCCTAATTAGCTCTAACGATAGACCTAATTGCACAAGGTCTGCCATTAGACCATTTTCCATGAAGCCCATCATCTTCCTGCATTTAAATCACTTCTTCTTTTGTATGCTTTCTTTGTTTCTATTGTTGTTGTTGTTAGTTGTGAAGTTGTGTCTGACCCATCACAACAATATTCCTCCAGGCCTTCCTGTCCTCTACCATCTTCTGGAGTCCATTTAAGCTCATGCCTACTGCTTCAGTGACTCCATCCAGCCACCTCATTCTCTGTTGTCCCGTTCTTCTATTGCCCTCAATCTTTTCCAGCATTAGGCTCTTCTCCAGTGAGTCCTTCCTTCTCATTAGGTGGGCAAAGTACTTGAGTTTCAACTTCAGGATCTGGCCTTCTAAAGAGCAGTCAGGGTTGATCTCCTCTAGGACTGACCGGTTTGATCGCCTTGCAGTCCAGGGGACTCGCAGGAGTTTTCTCCAGCACCATAGTTCAAAGGCCTCAATTCTTTTGCACTTTCTTATGATCCAACTTTCACAGCCATATATTGCAACTGGGAAAATAATTAACATTCATGGTTAACGCAATCAGCACAGGGATGTCAGCCCCTTGGAAAATGTTCAGCTTGTCTGATCTCATCACTGTCGTTGATCAATCTAGCTGAGTATGGCAATCATCTACTAAAGGGTCATTGATCCCTATTTTCAGTCTGCCTATTGTGTAAGAAACATTTTTTTAAATCACCCTCTCTAACCTACCTACCTACCTACCTACCAACTTCTGGAATCTAAAACAGACTGTGGAGTAGGAAAGGCTGAGCGACAAATAGGTGACAGTTTATTTTTAAAACAGGATTATTTCAGAGTGCTGGGAGTAAATAATCTGATAAAATGTACAAATACTCTGCCAATACTATTTCTCTCCCGCTCTTCCAACCCTCTGATGAAAAAGGGAGCCTCACAGAAACAACCTCTCTCTCTCTCTCTCTCTTTTTTTTTTCTCTCTCTCTCTTTCTCTCTCTTTCTCTCTCTCCAGGACATTTGAAGGTCACAGACAAGAGAATGAAGAAACAGACAGTGACATGATAGCAGTGATTAAGAAAGGGCAAAGTCTAGAAATGATAGGCAGAAAATGGAAATGATTTCTCCCTGAAGGAATGGAATGTGTGTTTGTGTGTTTAGGGGGGAGCAGAGGTACAATTAAACACGATTAAATAAACAGAAATGACTTCGGGTTCACAGGACACTCGTGTATGGATTGCAAAAGAGACAATTATCTTTCTCCACGAAATAACTAAGACTGGATACATGCACATACAGAGACAGACAGACAGGGAGGGAGGGAGAGAGGGAGAGAGGGAGGGAGGGAGGGAGGGAGGGAGGGAGGGAGGGAGGGAGGGAACTATGCAAATAATCCTTGTGTCTGTCATTTTCCGAGATGTATATCTGAACTGATTAATTCATTGATGATTCACACTGGGGGAAATTCAAGCTGATGAATGTAATTTAAAGCTGCATTCTAAAATTTCTTGCACATGACTAATTGGCCTTTGTGACTTGGGCTAATCCTCAAAGATAGGGTCAGTCCTGGTGAGGACATGGAAAAGAAACCATCAGGAAATCCCAGGGCTGTTGGCTTGGCTTAGAAGAACATCAATCAAGAAAATCCAGAAGAAAGTCACGGCAAAGGAAATGGCATTAGCTTGTTCACGTAGTCACCAGGAGGACAACAAGTGAAGTGTGCCATCTTGGAAAAACCCCAAAGGGTGCTTTTTCAAAAGGAAACTGGAGTTTGTTTGTTTTTCTTTGAAGACATTTTGCTTCTCGTCCAAGAGGCTTCTTCAGAACTTTTTTCAGAACTGAAGAAGCTTCTTGGATGAGAAACGAAACACGTTCAAGGAAAAAAAAAACAAAGAACATCCAGTTAAAAAAAACACCTTTGGGACAACAATAATTGACCAGCTGACTGAAAAATCTTTTTAGACATTCTTGGAAATATGTTTTGAAAGAATGTTTCCCAAATACCAAGCTTCATTGGATTTGATTTTTACCTGTGTGCAAGAAAACTATGGACTTCATGATAGTTTCAGCACAGGAAGGACATTTCTCATTATTATTTCCAAGTTCTCTCAGGAGAATGGGGCTTGGTTACATGGGTTTCATCCATGGTCCAATTTGCAAATTCAAAGAATGAAAGGGGCAAAAAAAAAAAAAAGAAGAATTGTTACATATACTGTAATTTCTGTAATATAGGCAAGGTTTTCCTGTGATATTTTTGTCTCTCTTCCCCACCATCTTTTCAGGCTTATAATATATAAACATTTTTGTTGTTAGTTGCAAAGTCATGTCTGACCCATTGCGACCCCATGGACAATGTTCCTCCAGGCCTTCCTGTCCTTTACCATCTTCTGGAGTCCATTTAAGCTCACACCTACTGCTTTTGGGACTCCATCCAGCCACCTCATTCTCTGTCGTCCCCTTCTTCTGTTGCCCTCAATCTTTCCCAGCATCAGGCTCATCTCCAGTGAGTCCTTCCTTCTCATTAGGTGGCCAAAGTACTTGAGTTTCAACTTCAGGATCTGGCCTTCTAAAGAGCAGTTGGGGTTGATCTCCTCTCATATGCAATTTTGAGGCAAGGATTAATTTAGGTTGGATTCTTGTGGAGTTCATTTGTCTCACAATAGAATCCATTGCAGTGAATTTTCACTTCACTGCTCTGTTACTGTTAACAGATCTGATTGTGTTGAAGAAAGGAAGGACATGTAATTCACTACTAAAGGCAGTTTAAACCATTCCCTGTCCTGCAGACATTAAGAATGAAGCTTGATGTTGTTTTATTCTGTAGCTCTCCAGATGTTGTTGAACTATAAAATCCAGCGGCTTGTGACAGAAATAGGCAGACTTAAGAGATATTAGGAATTGCAGACTCATGCAGAATTCAGAAAATGTCTATGTGTATTGAGGGGGAGAAGATGGCAGGAAGTGGGTATGCTCATTCATGGAAAAGCAGAATATAGGAAACATTGTTAGAGGACTTAGATGACAAATGCCAGCTGGACTAGATTCAGAATTAGGCTATTAAGAAAGAAGTATATCAAAACTGGTCTGCAAAAATCCAAACCATCACTAGACTTCTCTCTATCATTTTGCTGCAAAATAATAAGATGGGTTCTGTGAGACTGGTGGTTTTGTCTGAGGTTCTTTAGTTTTTACTGTGTTCATCATGACACTGGTGGAATCAAGTGTGACAAAAATGATATTACAAAGGATTCATAAAATTCACTAGGAGACTTCCTTCCTTCCTTCCTTCCTTCCTTCCTTCCTTCCTTCCTTCCTTCCTTCCTTCCTTCCTTCCTTCCTTCCTTCCTTCCTTCCTTCCTTCCTTCCCTTTAATTTCTTTGTTTCTTCCTCCCTCCCTGCCTTCTTTCCCTTTATTTTTTCCTTCCTTCCTTCCTTCCTTCCTTCCTTCCTTCCTTCCTTCCTTCCTTCCTTCCTTCCTTTGACAGGTCCAGTACTAGGACATTAATCTGATCAATGGCAAACACCATGCATATTTGCTGCATATAATCTGCTTATAATTTAGTAGTAATGTAAAGTCTCCAGTGAATTAACTTTGAGTCCTGATGACTACCCCAGCACATTCTTGCAGATATTCCGGCACCAGTTCAGAAATATGAGAGATGTTATATCAATGGGGAAATGTCGTAGTGGAGGAAGAAACATCCAAGCATAGTATAAGAGTTCCTATTCCAACTCCCACTTGCCTGCTTTTGGAATTCCTTTCAAGTTGTGAGCACAGAACATCAAAGAGTTTAAAAAAAAACATAGCTTTTCTGAAAAGCAGTCCTGAATGCATTCCTGCTGCCACCCAAAACATATATTTGAAAAATAATTTAAAGTCTGCTTCAAGTCACTCTCAAATCCTGATGACCACATGGACACTTCCACATTATTTTCTTGGCAATAATATATGTCTGAAAGGGCTGTTGATTTGTTGGTTGGTTGGTTGGGTTTTGGCATAATTCCCTGTCCACTTCCGTTGGGAAAGAATTAGAAAGCAGTGCCTGAAGAATCTGATGACTAGAGGGTTGCCCATATCTATCAAAAATGCCTTGCAGCAGACATGACTATATTACTGGAAAGACTCATAGACTAATTGTTAAGGGGGGAAAAACAGCAAGAAACAACTGCAGCAAGAAGCATCTGTCAAGGAGGAGAGGAGAGGAGAGGAGAGGAGATACATGTAAGAGTAGTTGATATATTTAGTCTCTCTGCCTAGGCACTGATGGGAACACATAAGGAATACTCAGATGAATCTACTTTCCCAACATTACTTTATATGCATCATTTGTTACTTGAGGGACAGGCTGAGAGGAATATTACCCACCTGGCTTTGCATGCAGCAGAAGATAGGTAACCAGTTAAAGGAGAACAAGGCAATGACATAAGTCATTTTAAAAATCTGTCTCCCAAATGCATCTCAAATCTCCAAATTATTTTACAAATAACTTCTACCAATGGAATGTTTTAAAGATTAAAAACTCCAAAGCTCTAAGAAAAATACACAGTCCGGCATGCATGAAAGGAACATAACCAATGCCATAAGTGCATCTATGGTGTGTGTGTGTGTGTGTGTGTGTGTGTGTGTGTGTGTGTGTGTGTATATATTATATATATATATATATATATATATATATATATATATATATATATATTCTGAGGTTTTCGCGGGTATTTGTATGTAGGTCTTTGGTTATTTGGGTTTTCTCCCGTGTCAAATTGGAAGTGTCTTGGTGACGTTTCCATGAAGTCTCATTCGTCAACTTCAGGCTGGTGTTTTCGGCTTCGTGCTTTTAGGAGCACTGCTCCTAGAAGCACGAAGCCGAAAATACCAGCCTGAAGATGACAAATGAGACTTCGTCGAAACGTCACCAAGACACTTCCAATTTGACACGGGAGAAAACCTGAATAACCAAAGACCTACACACAAACACACACACACACACACACACACACACACACACACACATATATATATATATATATATATATATATATATATATATATATATATATATATATATATCTCCTCAGTATATATACCGGTATATATATATCCTCAGTATATATATGCCATGCTTGCTGCAAAGAGTTCTGGTCCCCCATAAAGTGAGGAGTGAGGGGCTTTTTCCTCTTTCTCCACCTCATAACTGCATGCAGAACATCTATTTTTAGGATGGTAGAATAAGTTCTTTATTCCTTGCCCCCTCCATAGCCAATTTATGAGAGGGAGAAACTATAAAAAGATCCTATTGGATTAAAATCAGACAGCTTAAGATTCACCTTTACGGTGAAGATGAGAGAGGCAAAGTAGAGAGCTCATTATGTGAGGATCCAAAGGGTTACACCTTTAGAGCTTTCTTGGTTTTCAAGCAGAGCTCTCCAGCAGGAATAAGATGAGCGTGATCTACCAGAATTAAACGGTTTTTATGTTTCATGGGTTGCAAGAGCAGAAAGTTAATTCTTCCATTGGAATCAATGGCTCCTAAATGTGCTTAACTTTGATTGCCTTGTTCCTGCGGTAACATACCAAACACCATGCATCAGGAAACTGTTGCACGGCATTGCAAATTACAATTATTCAGTCTGTCATATAAAATCCTATTAAAATCATCGTATTACTTTTGTAGGTGCGCTGCAGAACTATAATCAAGCAAAATTAAAATGTGACAAAGCTGTAAAATGTCTGAAGTCATTTTTAATATATATATTGTTTTGGATTGCATGCCTCATTTCCCTGAAAATACTTGATGAATTATGTGGCAAAATAAGAGACATTTCTCTGTAATACCCGACAATAGAAGTGGGTTCTGTCTAAAGGATTAGAATTGTCTCATAGGCGTAACTTCCCACAAGCCTTGTTTTAGCAGTCTCCTCAAGTTTAAGAGTAGAAAAATTCTCATGCAGACGATATTAGGTAAATTAAAATTAGAAAACAAGACTACAGCTTAAACAGCTAAATCCAGCCTTCCATTTCCATTAATGGTCAAACTTCCTTCAACTTATAATTGGTCAGTTTAGCCCATAAGGAATTCTGAATATAGAGTTTTCTTTAATGGACAAGGCATGACACTCTAGAGGTTTCTGAAGTTTAATTTCTCAGCACTTGCAGAAACATGACTACCGTATTTTCCAGCGTATAAGACGACTTTTGAAAGCATTGAAATTGGCGCCGAAGTCGGGGTCGCCAGGTCGCCTTATACGCCGAAATATAGGTAGGTCAGAGTGCACTGGGCAATGGAGATCAACAAGAACATTGCACCCACCTTTATGCTGGAAATGTAAAACAGCAATAGGATCATATTATGATACATGGTGGGAATGCTCAAAGGCTTGTGAATATTGGAACAGGATATGAAGATGGTTGAAAGTTATATTAATGTTGGACTTAGAGTTAAAACCTGAACTTTTCCAGTTGGGAATAACTACAGAGAAATATAATAAGGGAACAATCTATTTGCTGTTACATATCTTGACTGCAGCTAGGCTAGCGTTTGCGCAAAAATGGAAGAGCAAAGAAATTCCCACAGAGGAAGAGACACTATATAAAATATTATCATGTGTGGAACTGGACAGGCTCACAATGGTATTGAAAGACAAATGTAGATCAGTTTATTTCGAAACCTGGGATAAATTTTACTGCTGGAGGGATTTGAGGAGGACAGTTGGGATTATAGGCTAGCGTTAAGATAGAAATATATGTAATTTTAGGTTAGCAAATAGAGAAATAGATTAAGTATTGTATATAAAATTTAGATGTATATTCAGAGATGAAAAAACGATTGTACAATGTGAAATAATTTGATAAGAATGTATATACTGGAATGTCACGTTATATCCAATGTGTCTTTTAATTGTATTATAAATAAAATTGGTTTTAAAAAAAAAGAACAGTGCTCTCAAATCCATAGCTTCAAAAAGTAGATGGAGAATGAAAATGCTATTGTGGCAAATTAAATATTGGTGAAGAAAACTTGGTCTTCATGGCCATCCAGAAGGCCAATAGGGGCAAGGCCATCACGAACTCAGAGAGAACAAAGCTGCAATAGAGGAGCTGTAGTGGAACAGTGGTTAGAATGCAAAACTGCAAGCAAACTCTGCCCACTGCCTGGAGTTTGATCCTGACTGACTGAAGGTTGAACTCAACCGTCCATATTTACGAGCTTGGTAAAATGAGGATCCGGATTTTGGGGGGCAATATGTTGACATTATAAACTGCCCAGAGAGTTCTATAAAGCACAAAGGAGTGGTATATAAGTCTAAGTGCTATTGCTGTTGGTATGTTTGCTGAATCTCAGTACATGACATCAGTTCAGTAAAGAAATCCAAAGCAATTGTAGCTGAATCTGTTGGAGCCTAGCATGGCTCATTCAATAGGCATTAGATGATAGATAGATAGATAGATAGATAGATAGATAGATAGATAGATAGATAGATAGATAGATAGATAGATAGATAGATTCAATAAGTTTCCCATGCCATTGTGCTCTTTTTGTAGTTACCACCTTCATCTAGTCATAGAAGCCCCACGCAGAACTCCTACATCAAAATAGTATTTTCAACACTCAAAATATCATTTTCAACACCTTGCATTTCTCCAAGTAAGCACAACCGCATATCCCAATGTGTTGGTGTGAATTCACAGGGGCCAATAATTAATACATAAGTAAAGAATACAATATATATGCAATGCATTACCTTTCAGAAGCATTAGGCGTTGCTCCATTTACTGGTTGTTAGTATCCCTTTACTCCACCTACATAATCTGCATTTATGCAATAGCATTGTAGGTTTTGAGTACAAAAGCAGGGGTTTGTGATCTATGATACTGTACCGATGTTAACTATTGGGAGTGAATTTCTTTGAATTTAAGCCCCATCAGAAAACAACTTTCATGCTAACATGACTGCTTAAAGCTCAGATTTTATTCATTTGAAATCTAAATGACAAGATATATTCAAGAAGTTTTTTTTCCCTGTGAAAACGTTAAGCATCATTAAACAAAGTTGATGTAATGCTGAAACAATGAGGAGACTCTTCTAAAGGTTAAATGAATTGTTCACATTCCAGATGTGTTTGCTCCGTAATGGTAAATTTCCAGTGCAATTCTATTAGATTCACCAAGGTTCTGCTGAGATTTATATTCTTGCTAAAATAAAACAGGAACAAAGGAGAAAAAGCTGATCTAAAATGACAGTTTTCAAGTATTTTTCAAGATGACGTATTTTCAGGTATTTTTCAAGATGGCGCATGCCGTAACTCTTTTGTTTTATTTTTTTTTAAATGAAATTAGCAGAAAATAGAAATCTATCTTAGCTCTCCCTGTAATAATGGACATTAAAGATGTCAGTATGTGTTCCTTTATTAAGAAATATTCTAAATTCTGAAGGGAACTTAAAATCCAGGCAAGAAATGGAAAATCAGGGCATCGATTTAACATAATGGTCATATTTGCAAATGCAAGTCAGATATGATAAAGATATTAAACAGTGTGGATTTTACAAAGAACAGACTATGTTTGATCAGACATTATTAACTTCTGATGAAAAGTTAATCAAAAAAATGTACAATTTCTTATTAAATTTCAAAATGGAAGATGAACAAATAAAAGAGAAAATGATAGTATGGGCAAAGAATTTTGGATATGGTAATATAGACTTAGAAAAGTGGCAAAGTTTGTGGGAAAGAAACTATAAATTGACAATGTCAGCTTCATACAAGGAAAACTTACATAAAATGTTCTATAGATGGCACTTGCCACCGACAAGATTAGCAAAAATGTTTAAAAATATGTCAAGAAATGTTGGAAATGTAAACCAGATGCTTATTATCATATGTGATGGACATGTGTTAAAGCTAGGAGATATTGGACAATAATCCACACTTGGTTAGAAAAAATGTTAGAAAAACACATAGACTATAAACCTGAATTTTTTTACTAGGTATAATGCCAGAAAAACTTGATAAGCAAAGTACATATTTAATTCTACATGTGATAACAGCAGCAAGAATTATATTTGCACAAGGTGGCGCAGCAGTTAGGGTGCAGTACTGCAGGCCACTTTAGCTGACTGTGTTCAGCAGGTCAGCGGTTCAAATCTCACCGGCTCAAGGTTGACTCAGCCTTCCATCCTTCCGGGGTAGGTAAAATGAGGACCCAGATTGTTGGGGGCAATGTAAATATATATATACATTGCTTACTGGTATACACCGCTTAGAGAGTGCTTGCACTTAAAGCAGTATATAAGTCTCATAAATAAATAAATAAATAAATAAATAAATAAATAAATAAATAAATAAATAAATAAATAAATAAATAAATGGAAGGATGAAGAAATACCACCAGAAGAAGAAATAATCAAAAAAATATTAGACTGTGCAGAAATGGACAGACTTTAAGTTTGAAAGAAAAAGAAGAAACAGAATATTTTCAAACTTGGGACCTATTTTATCAATGGTTAGAGAAAAGATTTAGGGATTAGGAATTTAATTTGTATTAGTGAATAAGATCTCAGACAACATGTTTTTGTTGAATAACTATTATTGAACTCTGTTAAAAAAATAATAATAAAACTTTTTAAAAAATGTTAGTATGCGTTCCTTTATTAGGAAACAATAATGTCTGTTCAATTGGGCTTCTGATAACAAAGCTTTGAGAGTGATTGTCATGGAATCACATGGTCTCCTCCTACTCCTACTTCTCCTCCTACTCCTACTCCTACTCCTACTCCTATTCCTCCTCAACTTTTGAAGAAATGATAGTGTCGAAGAGAAATATTTACAATCCATCTTTACATGGGAACAAAAATTTGGCTTTGGCTAAACCTAGGATTAGTGAAAATTGTGTATGTTGAATGAACAACTGACAAATGACTTTCTCTAGATGCAATATGCTACATTACCCCTCCCCATAGCTCCCCACACACAGAGAGATGAAAATGACAATATACTAGATTGTAGTTATCTAGGAGGATAGACATATTTGGGCTACAAAACTAATGTAGGTGTTGTTTTTTCTTCCCATCTGAACCACAGCCTCAAAGTTGCATGCAAAGAAAATGCAAGGTTACTTGCACTTCAGTGGCTCTTTGAAATATATTTTTATTTGATCTGACAGACTGTGGACATATTAACTATTCAGGAGTAAAAATCCATTGTTTTAATTCAAATTATTTAAATTCTATGAAATCCATTTTGGCTTTTGACCTGTTCCTTCCCACTTCTTTCTTTTGCCCGTAATGGTTTTTGAAATGTGGCCTAAGCATGCTATGTAAAGATCACGTCCAACCTTTAATCTTCCCAACAACAGCAACAGCAACAACTAATTTGGGCATTCCTGGTTATCAGAGGGGTACAACATGTTAATGTTAATGTATGAATGTTAGTGTTAAAGTATGAATTCAGCTCAGTATGTGGGGGTTTTGTGGTTCTTTTAGAGCTTACCAGCTGAAGAATAATCTAATTAAGGTGTCTGCAATTTACAAATGGATTTTAGCTGGGTAAATAAATCCAGTACAAATGGAGGAATGCAAGCCAATACTTCAGACGATTCATTCTGGAAAGAATCCTGTAATAAACATTAACTTGCTCATATACTGCTATATGGCTTCATCGGAGCTACGGATGCAATTCAGATTTTCAGACTGAGAACTTTATCCTAGGGATAAGGATAAATTTTGATCATTACCATTTCATTTCTTTTCAGTGGTGAGGGTCAGTAAAACCTTTCAAATGAACCAATTTATATCTGAGCAATTTTAGCTACAGCCTCATGATCCCCTACTGAGGCTGTTGCTTTAAATTCCATAACTGGATTTTATTACATTTTTTTTTTTCATAGCAATGCCATGAGGTGCAGCTTACAGAAGAAAAGGTGCTCTAGATATCCAATCTGCTTTATTTTTTAATTTATTTTCTCCTCAGTAAAAGTAGAGTGAATTAGAGTACCCACTGATAGATAGTCTATAGCAGTGGTGGTATTCAGCCGGTTTGCACCACTTCGGCAGAACCGGTAGCTAATTTTTTGTTGCCCAGGCCCAGAATGGATTTCTGGAATCAACATCCATACAGAGAACTGGTTGTTCACCTATTTGAATCCCACCACTGGTCTATAGACTACATGAAAGTAGGATGTTTATACATGGCAACAAAACTTCTCTTTTCTAAGTACAGATCTATATTTCTACCGCTGTCACAAATATCTTTTTTCTCCACTTCCAAATCCAACCCAAGTATGTGAAGAAGGGGACAAAGGTTTCATTCCTCTAGGTGTGAAAGTTGGACCATAAGAAAGGCTGAGTGCAAAAGAATTGAGGCCTTTGAACTATGATGCTGGAGAAGACTCCTGCGAGTCCCCTGGACTGCAAGGTGATCAGACTGGTCAGTCCTAGAGGAGATCAACCCTGACTGCTCCTTAGAAATCCAGATCCTGAAGTTGAAACTCAAGTACTTTGGCCACCTAATGAGAAGGAAGGATTCCCTGGAGAAGGGCCTAATGCTGGGAAAGATTGAGGGCAATAGAAGAAGGGGACGACAGAGAAGGAGGTGGCTGGATGGAGTCACTGAAGCAGTAGGTGTGAGCTTAAATGGACTCCAGAAGATGGTAGAAGACAGGAAGGCCTGGAGGAACATTATCCATGGGGTCACGATGGGTTGAACATGACTTTGCAACTAACAACAAAAGATGCCTCTGGTTTATTCAGGCTAGATGGCTGCTCACTCTTATATTTTATGTTTCGAATTCCATATATTGAAATGCTCTTTTTCCCCTTTGTCCCCCTAGCAATCTGTGTGTATCAAATGTATGCATCAAATTTCATTTTTTGAGCTGGAAGGATACTTTTTTTTCCGATGTCTTTGTGTGTTATATAAATGCAATGATTTTTTTTTCTCTCCAATTTGGGGTGTTTAGAATTATATTCTATGTATAACAATATAATTGTTTGGTTTGAAATCACAATCACTTTTGGTCAATCCTTTATGACTTTACAGAAGTTACCAAAGTTTTTCTGAGTTGTTTCAATCCTTGTAGTGTCTTGGGTTAATGCTTATTATTCATGCAGTTATCCTCAAGGTGAGGAACTTGCAAAGTAAAATAATAAATTGGGAGATTAAATTTAGAATCAGGAGCCAGAGATATGCCAAATATCACTGCACTAAAACTCCCTTTCTACCTGAGCATAGACCAGGTTAGGTGGGATACATATGAGTTAGAATAAAATCCAGTTATACATCAGTAGATACTGGTATCTGTCCAATAAATTAAATCTCTGCAGTCCAGATGTTTTCCAGAAAATGGGAGTGTTTCATTAGCTTACCATATTTTCTCTAAATTCTCTTGTAAGATAGCTCCAAAAGTAAATATTGGGTATACATCAAAAGACATGTGTAAATGGGTAGGGATTTAAATGAGAAAGGGATCCAAATAAAAGCTGTTCCAACTGTTAATTAATACTGTGAACCAATAGTATTTTCAGAGGCTTTTCAAAGGCAGCTGCTCTCAGGAAATATAACATACATTGATGTATATTAAGTCAAAGAACAGAAAATATTGTAAACCTCACATGAACGCTACTACTACATTTTATTGAGATAGGCTACAATAACACCATGTTGTAAGGTGCTATATCTCCATCCTTCTTATACTCCAGTGAATCAAGGAAAATGGGAGACGGCTGAAGCAATCAGAACTTAAAGATGAAACAGACATGTAAATAGAGAATCTTGTCAAAAAGAGCCCTTTAGGGAGGTAGATAGGAAGGAAACAAGTACTGTATATTCCAGTGTATAAGGCGACCCGGCGTATAAGACGACCCCCTAGTTCGACGCCGGGTTGCAAGACCATCAATGCCGAGTCGCATGCCTAGAAAGTCATCTTATATGCCAGAAACTACCAGTATTTCCAGCGTATAAGACGATCGACGCCGAGTCGCATGCCTAGAAAGTCATCTTATATGCCAGAAACTACGTTATTTCCGGCATATAAGACCATCGACACCGAGTCGCATGCCTAGAAAGTTGTCTTATATACCAGAAACTACCTTATTTCCGGCGTATAAGACAACTCGGCGTATAAGACGACCCACGAGTTCGGAGGCTGTTTCTACGCTCTCAAAAGTCATCTTATACAGCAGAATATATGGTAGTTAAAGATTAAAAGAAAAAAATGTCACCAGAATCAGACAAAGGAGACTGGGTCTGTGCAAAAAAAGTCTCTCCCTCAGCCATCCCAAAGATAGACACCAGGTTTGTGAATCAACAAAGCAAGGACATTGCAAGATAAAATTCTCCCAGATCTCCCAGAATTCTCCCAGATCTGGAACAGCCCTAGTTGATGTGTATAAGTATGAATTCATGTGTGTGAGGGATGCATAGAACTAGTAATAGTAGTAAAGTTGGAAGGGATCTTGGAAGTCATCTAGTCCAACTCCCTGCTCAGGCAGGAAACCCTACACCATTTTGGACAAATGGATGTCCAGTATCTTCTTAAAAACTTCCAGCGTTGGAGCATTTACTGCTTCTGGAGGCAGGCTGTTCCACTGATTAATTGTTCTCACTATCAGGAAGTTTCTCCTTAATTCTAGGTTGCTTCTCTCCTTGATTAGTTTCCACCCATTGCTTCTTGTCCTGCCTTCTGGTGCTTTGGAAAATAGCTTAATTCCCTCTTCTCTCAGCTTGGTTGTTTTCCAAAAGGCAACTGGACTTTCTTGAGTTGTTGTTTTTTTTCTTTGAAGGCATTTTGCTTCTCATTCAAGAAGCTTCTTCAGTTCATGAGAAAGGAGATAGGTTGAAAAGCAAAATGTCTTCAAGAAAAGAAAAGAAAAACTCAAGAAAGTCCATTTGCCTTTTGGAAAAGCACCTTTGGGGGCAACCTTGACCTGGATGATTGAGAATCTCCCTAGATATTGCCACCATGAGGACAGTACTAGAACAGCACCCCCTAGCTTAATACGGCTCCATTGAGTCTTTTTGCAAACAATGTGGCTGCTTTTCCCAGTGTAAGGTGCAGTGGGAACTTGCTGACAGATGATGGAAGATATGACCACTCAAGAATGAGTAAGTATACATTCCCCTGATGTTGCAAATGATATCATTAAGGCCTTCTAATAGTGTGCTAGAGTAGATACAGGAGAAAAGTTGGCATCTGGGACTCGGGAAGCAATATTTTATAAAGTCTCCTTGCTAGCACAACTCTTGCCTTTTATAATATATATATTTCTTATTAACTGACATCACAAATGTTATCAATCTGAAACCCCCTGCCATTTGTAGCAAGGTTAGAGAGCAGTAACCACAGACATAGTTAGGAGATGGCATTCTTCCATGAAGTGTTAATATTTTCCTTCTGGTAATGGTAAAAGCTAGCTTTGTACTTGGGATTTGAGTTGGAATACGATTAAGCCAATCATGAAAGAAATCAGAGAAAATGAGTTAGATTTACATACCATTATTTGTAGTCAGTTATACATCATATTGGCACTCGGCAAGTTCAAATATGCCATTGCACAGCAATGCCATTTTTCAATACTGCTAATACTCTATCAAGTTTCTAGTGCAAGACTAACAATATATAATGAGATCTGGCACATTAGTAGCTATTATACCATTACAGTTTGTACACCCAGTTGGATTACAGTGA
Organism: Crotalus tigris; assembly: GCF_016545835.1. Lineage (NCBI taxonomy): Eukaryota > Metazoa > Chordata > Lepidosauria > Squamata > Viperidae > Crotalus > Crotalus tigris. Next base: position 176,966 of record NW_024100456.1, read on the forward strand.
CATAAATCTGAGTTTTATTTTAAAAGGAGAATCTGAATCCACCAGACAATTATTCCAACCAAATGCATAACTAATCCAGATCATCTTTTCTTTTCTTGAGTCTATAGGCAAAAACCAGAAGTATCTCACAACCTGAAGTCACAAGGATTTTAAAAAAGGAAGGAAGGAAGGAAGGAAGGAAGGAAGGAAGGAAGGAAGGAAGGAAGGAAGGAAGGAAGGAAGGAGGGAAAAGTTAAAGGGAAGGAAGGCAGGAAGAGAGGGAGGGAGGAAGAAAAAAAGGGAAAGGAGGGAGGAAGGAAGGAGGAAGGAAGGAAGGAAGGAAGGAAGGAAGGAAGGAAGGAAGGAAGGAAGGAAGGAAGGAAGGAAAAATGAAAGAGAAAGAAGGCAGGGAGGGAGAGAGAGAGGGAGAGAGGGAGGGAGGAAGGAAGGAAGGAAGGAAGGAAGGAAGGAAGGAAGGAAGGAAGGAAGGAAGGAAGGAAGGAAGGAGAAAGATTTTAAGGCAATCACCAAGACTGTGAAAATATGTGCAAAAACTTTGTGGCAGAGAATTCTTTTTGAAAGGAAGACGCCAGATGATCAAAGACATTCTGGATGACTTTTTTTTTTTTTTTTTTTTTTATTAAAATTTTTCAAAAGTTTTACAAATGACTTCCCAGAACTGGATATAGGGCACAGATGGATGCTTTTTCTTCAAACTATTCATCCAGCTCCATCAGGTCTTTCTTGGGGAGGCCAGCAAACATCGTTAAGAGATTATTCTGGATGACTTTGAAATGCTGATGGGGGCACAGATGGATGCTTTTTCTTCAAACTATTCATCCAGCTCCATCAGGTCTTTCTTGGGGAGGCCAGCAAACATCGTTAAGAGATTAAAATTAGCCACTTAATTTTGGAGGGCTGTGTAGGAACGTAGAGATACTTCTGATTTATTTGATTTTTCCTTTTCTTTCCCTTCCTCTTTTTGTTGCTCTGTTTGAGTGTTTTCACTCGTTTCGCTCTGATGAAAGTGGGCAGATTGCTCCAGTAACCCAGTTGGGTTTCTGCATGTCCTAATGAACCCCTGAGGACTCATCAAATACCAAGCAGAAACGCTAGAGGAAGAAATCAAGAAATCCACTTGTCTTTCTTCTGGGCAGGCTAAAAAAGAAATTGTTTAGTCAAGGTTTAATATCTCTTTCTTTTCCTAGAGGAAAGACATTAGATCAGTGGTGGGATTCAATCAGTTCGCACCAGTTCAAGAGAACCGGTAGCTAAATTTACAAGAATTTGGAGAACCAGCTGACTTCTAGAAGTCCAGTCTAGACCTCGGAGGCCTGGAAGAGTCCTCCCAGGCCTAGAACAGCCCACCGGAAGTGCATGATGCCACTTCGAGAAGTCCGTACTAGGCATCAGAGGCCTGGAAGAGGCCTCCCAGGCCTAGAACAGCATACCGGAAGTGCATGATGCCACTTCCGGAAGTCCGTACTAGGCATCAGAGGCCTGGAGGAGGTCTCCCAGGCCTAGAACAGCACACCGGAACTGCATGATGCCACTTCCGGAAGTCCGTTCTACATATTGGAGGCCCAGTCCTGCAGCAAATATGAGAACCGGTTGTTCAGGTATTTGAATCCCACCACTGCATTAGATGCATTTCAACTGGTTGGTTTGTTTCTATTCAAACTCACTGGAACTTCTAGAACAGCATAATTTCCCCAGCTCTCTTTGTCTTATGGACAATTCTCTCTCTGTGTGTGTGTGTATGTTTGAAAAGAAACCACATCGCTTTTTACCCACCTTAAAATGTTACATCCGTCTTCCCTCTGATGGAAAGGCAATACGGTTATGAAACATAGGGTCCATTAACTTCACAGTTTTCTATTGCTGCCATTTGCAAAAGCAGTGCCAACATGATGAATGGAGCTGGCAGTATACAGAAAATAATGATAACTAATGATGGGGAATGCCTAGGGACTTGTTTCGGTGACATGATGTCTCCAGGCTGAAAGGAGAAGGGTTTTGTAGAAGACTCAAAATGGAATTTTTGGCTCTATGATAGATGCATTAACAATTGAAATGGCTTCATTGCTTACGCTGGTTCTATGACTTGTCAGAGTTGACACACTGCCTCCTTCAATGGAGGTGTGGAGAAGCAATTTAATGAAGTTGATGCATGCATGCATTCTCTATGTGAGTGGGTGGCTGAGAAAAAGAAGAAGATTGCTTGTCTTGTCTTCTCTCCCTCCCCCAAAAAAGATACAATGTCTTAAATTTTCCATTAAACAATGCCAAATGTTTAACACACACAGACACACACACACACACACACACACACACAGAGACACACAGAGGGGGGGGGCTCAGCTAGAAAGATCAATATCTACACTGCACTGCACTTTTCCTTTAATCAGTTCAGTAAATCTTTGCCAAACATTTGAAGAGTATGCCATCAAAATGTCACTCAAGGGAGGGTCAATTTATAAGTAAATGTCACTTTAAAAGCAAATTGCCTTAAATAGGAAAAGGACCTATTGAAACAAAACAAAACAAAACAAAAACAAATGAACTTGATTCAAATTCCTGGGTACACAGAGAAGTTAGAAGAAGGGTCACTGCAAATTCCTAGAACATAGAACCAATCTTCTCATCCAGGCATGAAACTCAGAATCTAAAATTGTTTCAGTGTGAGGATAACAACGAGGGTTATATATAGTATTTTGTTGAATACTATATTGGCACCTAACCATATCAGAAGCCAAGCTTCTGAGGTTGGAGGGGTGTGTGTGTGCGGGTTTGATGATGATCTAGATCTACATCAGAGTAGATGAGATGTAAAAAATTAAGCAAATTAATTGAAAATTATATTTCAAGAATCTCTGAGAGAGATAATGTGATGATCTTTTAAAAATACCAAACAAACCTGAGAAAAAATAATAGAAAAAAAAAGGGCCTTTGAATTGCTAACTTAACTGAAGATACAATGGCCTACAAGAAAACAGGAAAGGGCAAAAGACAGAATCTCTTTCAGACTTTCAAAATATTATTATAATTTATACCAATAAAGAAGAGTTTTAGTGTTTTATGGGGCATCTCTTTCAGGACCTGGTCTACTTCAAAGGACTGATATTAATTATTGGAGAGAAAGAAATATTTCAGTTATTAGGGAATCAGCTAATGTGTTAATTGGTAAAATTTGTATTTATTGGGAGCCATGTGTATATGGCCACACATATAATCCTCCCAGCCCAGCCCAGCCCAGCCCAGCCCAGCCCAGCCCAGCCCAGCCCAGCCTTCTTCCTTTTCCAATCACTATTTTTCGTATTTCAAAATTGTTCCTCTCAGTCTTGCGTACACAATGCAACATAGATGAGATTTGCTCATGTGATGGCATCAAGTACTAGCTTAAAAATGAGATGAAAAACAGTGAAATATGCATTGGATGGAGAGGACAATTCCTGAAGGTGAGAGAGACCACGTGGCACAGGGGTTAAAGTAGACATGTCAAACACAAGGCCTGGGGGCCGGATGCGGCCCACAAAGTGGTTTCATGTGGCCATCCTGGAAACAGTGAGCGAATAGCTCCCGCTGTCTTGGCCCTGGCCCAGGCTGGCCGGGAGCCAATATACAATTTTGTGGTGGCCATCTATGCTGAAACGCATTCAGTCTTAGCTCCACAAGGCCATCTAGAAACAGTGAGGAACCAGCCCCTGCTGTGTCAGCCCCGTCCCCTGGGTCATGCTAGGAGGTGTCACCCTTTGTGAGGAATGAAGAAATGGACCATGCCTTGGCGCTTGCCCCAGTCCCACCCCCTTCTGCCAGAGACCCTCAGATCTGTCCCACTCATGCCCAGGCCCCCAGAGGCACCCTTGACATGAACAATGTAGAGCTGGCCACACCCACCCAGTAGGCCACACCCACTCCATCCACGCCCACCCAGTAGGCTACACCCACCGTGGCCACACCCAACCAGCCACCCAAGGGCAATGCTGATGCAGCCCTCAATGAAATTGAGTTTGACATCCCTGGGTTAAAGGACAAACTCTGCCCACAGCATGGAGTCTGATCCTGATAGGGCTTAAAGGTTGACTCCGCCTTCCAAACTTCTGAGGTTGAAAAAAGGAGGACCCAGATTGTTGAGGGCAATAGTCAAATAATGCTTCAACATTGTAAAATGCCCAGAAAATGCTATAAAGCACTTTGGGGTGGCATATAAGCCTAAATGCTATTGCTGTTACTATATTGCATGTTGATTAAAAAAACCTCAACTTTGGACATTACTCGTTCGCTTAAAAAAGGTTGTTCTTACCATAATCACATGCATTTTTTGATTTTGCTGTATTTTTTATCATACGAATATATGCCAGATGGTTTTAGTTATTATTTACTTTTGTTTTGTTTTGTTTTATGGCATAATTTTATACTTCATGAACTATAGTGAAGACTAATAAAGTTGAACAAGAAGTATAAAACAAATGCCCTTGTTATATGTTTCCCCTTTGTTTATGAAAAAAGTGGAAAACTGTTGAAATTATTTATGACAGATTAGTAGTGGATTTACTTGACATGTACAAACTAGGAGCTGCAGCTACAAAGGATGCATTTCGTAGTGGAACAGAGCATTGCCAGGTCCGTCTAAACAATGCCAATGAGATGCCTAATCAATGACACCATGTTGCTTCATTCTCACCATCCAGAGTGCATCATTAATATGAAACAGGAAATACAAAAACAGCAGCACATTAATTATTCATGTAATGAAATTAACTGTATAGAATATATATTTTAATTGGTAAAGCTGTAAATCTACATCATTTCTATGTAAATGTAACTATGTACACCTTTTGGAAAAAGAGGGAGGAGGAAAGGGACTGAAGATTCAAGGGAGGGAGGGAGGGAGAGAGAGAGAAAGAAAGAAAGAAAGAAGAAAGAGAAAGAGAGAAAGAAAGAAAGAAAGAAAGAAAGAAAGAAAGAGAGAGAGAGAGAAAGAAAGAAAGAAAGAAAGAAAGAAAGAAAGAAGAAAAAGAAAGAGAGAGAGATAAAGAAAGAAAGAAAGAAAGAGAAAGAGAGAAAGAAAGAAAGAAAGAAAGAAGAAAGAGAGAGAGAAAAAGAAAGAAAGAAAGACAAATAACACTTCAGCAAACAGAAGACAATCTTTAGTGTTGCCTCTAATTCAAGTCTTGCTTCCTTTATCTAAATGCAGCATCTAAGAAAGTATAGCTTTTTAACAAAAGTTCCTTTTCCGTATTGGACAACTGAGGATAATGCCCAGATCAGGGGTCTTCAAACTTGGCCCTTTTATGACTTGTGGACTTCAACTCCCAGAATTTCTCAACCAGCATGCCTGGCTGAGGAATTCTGGGAGTTGAACTCCACAAGTCATAAAACAGTCAAGTTTGAAGACCCCTCGCCTAGATTGTTAATGTAAATCCAACGAATTTTGAGAAAAAAATGGGGTGAAAAATGATTCTCCTAAAATCTGCTAACTCTTAAATTGCCAGTGACAGCTAACAAGTCTGTATGTCCTAAATGAGGGATGGGGGTGGAGTCCGCAGATATTGTTTCCTGGGGAAAGAAAGGATAACCCAATAACATTGACCATTTTTTTCAAGAATGTTCCACAGACCAAGGGAAGGATCGCATACTATCCTAATTCAGCACCATGGCCAGGGTTGAAGGCAAAGCCTTCAGAGTCAAAAGCTTAAATTGAGGTTGTAAACTGATGTATTAATTTATTGCAGTAATTGTATTTCAACAACTAATTCAATTTACCAACTGAAAACAGATGAAAATAGTCCAATTTGGTTTAGTAATGAAGACACCTGGCTAGTGTCAACTGTCCAGTTGGCATTTCCAGAAAAAAAGAAAACTGGGGGCATAATTTTACCAAGAGTATAATACTTTACTGAAAATCTACATTGGTGCAGAAGAAGCTAAACCAGCTCTGATTTTTCGCACAAATGCAAGCATAGTTATTTCCTTCTGAGCCACACACAGCCCAATATGTTCACCAATCACTTTTGATCATTTTGTTATGAGAAAACAGTTAGCCACACTCGGCATCCTTGCAAATTTTCAAAGATGCCTTAGTTGCCTAGATACCCCTCCCCCCCCCCACACACACGCACACACACATCTTTTCATTCTATTTCACAACCGCTTCCCTTTTTTGTCAAACTGTGAGTGAGGGAGAAAATGTAAGTGAAAGGGCGAATCAATCTTGACAGCTAAAAACAAGAGACCCTAAGTTCTAGTCGCACATTAGGCATGGCCCCTTTCTTTCTCTCAATCCAACTCAACTTACAAGGTTATTGTTGTGGGGAAAATAAGAGGAGATGAGAATATTAGGTATAGTTGTACCTTTGAGGGTTTTTTTTAAAAAAAGATAATAAAGACAGGATATAAATAAATAAATTGATTTAAAGGAGTATGTCTACAGAGTCATATGTATTGAGTCAAATTTAGCTACCGTACTTGGTCAAATCAACTCTTAGGATAGAATTAGTCAGCTCTGTTTCCCAACCAGATTGCTGTCAGATCCATAGTCACTGACTGCCCTTGAAAGTCTAAACATAAATTTAAAAATTTGTAGTGTCTTGGCAGATCTTTCTTTTTTATCCAATCTGTTTTAAATACTTGGCGAATTTAGTGCCTTCTGATTCTACCCTATATAGAAGATAAAAGTGTATTGCAAGATAGATCCATATATAATTTCCCATCAAAATATTCTCTCTTGTAGTGTGCAAGATGGAAAACAGTATTTCTTAAAAAAAAAAAACCTTTGCATAAATGAAAGTTTATGTGACCCCCCCCCAAAAAAAAGAAAAAGGCAAAAAAATATCTAATTGTCCATGTAGTTAACTGGAATCAAGACTGACTCAAAAGACTATTAGAACTCATTATTTATTGTAATCTTTGTTATTCTCTAAAACATTTGACATATGAAGAAATCCTGAAATGTGTAGTATATGTTATATTCACTTTCCTGTCAGTTGCAAATAGGACAATGGATAAAAACGGATAATGACAAAAAAAAAAAAATACCCATGAGATCTTGATAAGAATAATTTAAAGACCTATTTCTTTTTCTCAGCCTATTCTGCCAATTATGGTAAGTAAAGTTTCAGCTATTACACTCCTGGTTTTTGCACATGATGGAGATAATTAGCAAATTTCCTCTTTTGGATGATTATTCCTGTCCTCTGAGGAACTTGACAGCATAATGGACAAAATGTCAAGAATAATTAGGAGTAATGATGGTGGCAGATATGGAATAAGACCTGAAAGAGAGACTTGCCTTGCCTTGGGGCAGTAGGGATCAAGCTTTGAGAAATTCAATTTCAATTCTGTGGTTTATTTGGACCTTGGGAGATTGTTAACATTTTTTACAATGTTACAGTTTGCAATACAAATTGGAAAGGAGACTGCTTATAAATCATTCTAAAATATGTGTGAACGAAATTAGTCAAACAGCTTATGCAACACTCTTTAAACTACTAAAACATGTTTTTTTTTAAAGGATACAGTAGTTAACATGATTTTGGCCATCTACTTTGTTTCCATCAATCTAGAATGCCATCGTTAATATACGGCACATACACAGAAATGCAGATTTTTGCACTGAAGGTTATAGCTTCTTTCTTTTCTAGCTCCAAGAAAATGTCATTTTATTTTAATAGAATTCAGCAGTCTTTCCCAATATTGCTTCCGCTAGAGATATTTGGATTATAACCTTGACAGTTCCCAACCTCTGAAGGGTACCAGATTGTGAAAACTGGAATACAACCTGCTTTTTCACTTTTCATTCCAAGCTTTGCATTACATTCTTTGAATATCATATTTATACCAAGTTTCGGTATACATAATTTTTACATAGTTAAGAGGGTGCCATAAGGAAGATTTCAAAAAAGGAGAATATATATAGCTCAGTGTTGAAATGAAGGGTCCTTGGTACTCTCTAAGCTTGGTGGTTTTCTTACAGATATTTCATTACCCAAACTAGCATTGATGATGTTTCCTAGTTTGGGTAATGAAACATCTGCAAGAAACCAACCAAGCTCACAGAGTACCCAGGACCCCTCACAGGGAAGGTTTTTCATTGCCAAAAAAATTAGGAGAAGAAATAACAGCTGCCAGCTACCTAGATTTTTTTAAAATATAAGAAAAAGAATCCTGGCTCTACGGTGGAAGAATCTGCTACCAACAGTTGTAGGTTTCTCTACCTTTAAAAATCCAACTCTTGGAGATACTTTGAGTTTTCTGTATATTGCAAAGGATTGGTGTCTTCCAATTCCCTCCCTCACTCCGAATATCCATCCATCCATCCATCCATCCATCCATCCATCCATCATCCAGGAATATGAAGCAACCATAGAGTTTAGCTTGATCAATAGATGATTTAGAACAGTGTTTCTCAACCTTGACAATTTTAAGGCATGTGGACTTCAACTCCCAGAATTCCACAGCCAGCAATGCTGGCTGTGGAATTCTGGGAGTTGAAGTCCACATGCCTTAAAATTGTCAAGGTTGAGAAACACTGATTTAGAAAATAGATTTGTTTTGGACTGATCTGTAAGTTTCCTTCCAAATGTGGATTCACATAAGGATTTAATTTCCTTATCACCGTCTGTTTACCTTTTATTAGAAAAAAAAATCAATTTGTTGCAGTTTTAAGGCCAGATACAATAAAATATCTAACAGAACTATTAACATTTATTTGTCTGTCTGTCTGCCTGCCTGCCAGCCTGTCTGTCTGCCCATCCATTTCTCTCTCTCTCTCTCTCTCTCTCTCTCTCTCTCTCCCCTCCCTCTCTCTCTCTCTCTCTCCCCCTTACCTCTGTCTGTCTATCTATCTATCTATCTATCTATCTATCTATCTATCTATCTATCTATCTATCTATCTATCTTACCCACCTACCCACCTACCCATCTATCTTACCCACCTACCCACCCACCCACCTATCTATCTATCTATCTATCTATCTATCTATCTATCTATCTATCTATCTATCTATCTATCTATCTATCTATCTATCTATCTTACCCACCTACCCACCCACCCATTTATCTATCTATCTATCTATCTATCTATCTATCTATCTATTTATCTATCTATCTATCTATCTGAAAATCAATATCTGTAACAGGATCTAAAGTAATTAAGAACACCACATACAGTAAAATAAAACAGAATTGAAATAGTGTTATAAGAAGTGATAAGTAAATGGAATATCCAGGCTTAATTAATGGTCTGACATATTGTACAGATGGTAGCATAAAACCGGGCAACTTGGAAAGATATTTTTTGAGTCCTTTTCCAAAAGAAGTAACAATAGGCAAGAATCACAGAAAGTTCTTCAAGATTCAACAAATGAAGGTCTATCATGAGCTCTTACATAGGAAGAATGTAGCAGCATATGGCTCATAGTTTCTGTTGAGCTATCAACAGATGGACATAATCAAAGATACATAGATGGCACCCTTGAAAGATTCCAAAAATAATTGCTGAGGACCATGCATTCAGCCTGGCTAAGGTGGAGGCCTTACGAAATTTCAGAAACATAATGGATGATTCTGTAAATGAAAGGCTGGAGCAAACTCTTCCAGAAGAATAGGGTAAATATTGGGGTGTGACATTTTGCTTAAATTTGTTTGCAGATTTAGATCCCAAATGTGTTGTCTGAGGGCAGTTCTAGCATTATCAAACCCTAATGAGCACATTTTCCACAGTGAGGCCCCCCAAAATGAATCTGTGATTACCTACCCATCTATCTATCTATCTATCTATCTATCTATCTATCTATCTATCTATCTATCTATCTATCTATCTATCTATCTATCTATCTATCTTACCCACCTACCCACCTACCCACCCATGTCTAATCATGTCTGACTCTAGATATTCCTATCCATTTCTGGGCTGAGGGAGCCAGCATTGTCCAAAGATATTTTCCATGGTCATATTGTTGTAGAAGTGAGAGACTTGAGTCAGCTCTTTCAAGGAAAGGGAAGTTTATTGCGCAGGTTCAGAGAGCTATCATAGCAAAAAGAGTCTGAACACCCGACTGGGCATGGATGATCATTTTTATAACCCCCAATACATCAGTATTTCCTGATCAAGACATATTTCATACATGGTTACATTCTATTGTTCCTTATTCTAACATAGGAAAGTTACTAGACATGGTTATAATCTATAGTTCCTCTTTTAACATAGGAATGCTTTTAGCAATATTTCAAGTGTTAAGCAGTTTTCAATACACCATGTGATAAACAGTTTGCAATATATCATGTGCAAAGTTGAGAACAGGATGTCTGGCCATTCTAATTTTAAGGGTTGTCTAGTAAGCAGGAAAACCTCCCTTTCACCCCCAATCTCTGTCGGACAATCAGTATTTTTCCAGCTTCCCACTTTAATATGGCCAGCATGACTATATGCCACACAGCACCCAGAATGCTGTTACTTTCCCATTGAAGTGGTACCTATTAATCTACTCACATTTGCATGCTTTCAAACTGCTAGATGGACAGGAGCAGGGGCAAGAAACAGGAGCTCACCTCATTGTGCAATGCTTGGGTCTCAAATCTGGGCTGTCAGCTTTCTAGCTGACAAGCTCAACATCTTTAACTGCTGAGCCATCACAGAAACCAATAAAAAAAAAAGGTGGCTGAAATTTCTTCAGAGCCATGTTATTTTGTTCCCCCTTTTCAAACTCCTTGTTCAAGTCCTTCCAGATCCAGAACCACAAATTCAGCTTCGGGGGGGGGGGTTTAGATTAAATTCAGTTGGAACCATTATACTGTAGGTCAGCTTAAAGAGGTCTCACATTTTGTTTAGTAGAACATACACACACGCACACATCTAGATCAGAATAAAAGAGAGAAAATCGGGGTTTTTTCTTCTTCAAATTAAATGGCTGTGCCTATGCTCTGCTTCAAATCTGAAGTCCAAAAAAACTCCAAAGTATATATGGAATGTAAAAAAAAGTAGCCCCTGGCTTTAGCATCTTAAAGAGCCGTATATCTTCCTGGCATTCAACTTTAGGTGATTAAATCCAAGCATGCTTCTGTCTAATTGAGTATGTTTGCCACTTTTGGAAAGGAGAAGAAGAAGGAGAGAGAAGGTGTTGGTGACTGATTTAGTGATTTGCAACATGCTGTGTCCAGATGGTAAGGCATCAAGTTGATGGATATCACGTTATTGTGCCGCATGTTCTTAGATTTCCTAATCTCTTTACCAGTCACCTGAACAAATGTAAGCCTCTCTGGGTAAAATGCTCCATAGTTTCAGTATTCATAACACACTATATCATAACACTCTTGCTGTATTGATTATAACTTTTTCACCAGATTTGGGACATTCCATTTCACCAGGTCAACTTCATTATCCAATGCTCTAAGCAGACTTACCGTTAATCTTGGAGATACTAAGTTTGCTTGCTTGCTGGCTGGCTGGCTTCATACTGGGACTGGCATACTTTTGTGTTGCATTATTTGTATAGAAGGGTAGCTGGGGGGGGGAGGGGAGGGAGAGATACAGCAAGAAGAAAGGGTTGTTTTATGATTGAATGAATCAAACCCAGCAAATCAGTTTAGCAATTGTGTAAGTAATGCTCTTTTTGACCTTTTGGATCTGTTCAAGGGACTGTGACAGCCTCAAAATTCTGAGCAGAACTCTGTAACCCTTAATCAAATGAGCTTGGCATGATCACCCACGAGTAGGGGTGATAGGAGAAAAAGTTAAACATAATAAAGGACACAGTTTGATGCTTTGTTTCATCCTTCCCTAAGAAACTTTGTGGCTCCAACTGAAAATTTAGATTTTTGCAAAGCTCCAGAAATTCCAAGTGCTTTGTTGAGTAGTAACAGCCAAATGTGCCTCTACGGGAATTTTTTTCAGATTTTTTTTTTTTATGTTAAATTGACAACTTTGTATATCATGGACTCCATTGTATGCTTTATAAATATGTATTTCACTGACTTCCTTCTTCCCTCCCTCTCTCATTCTCTCTCTCTCTCTCTCTCTCTCTCTCTCTCTCTCTCTCTCTCTCTCTCTCTCTCTCTCTCTCTCTCTCTCTCTCTCTCTCTCTCCCATTCTCTCTCTCTCTCTCTCTCTCTTTCTCACACACACACACACACACAACACACATCTTTCCGTCTTTCTTTCTTTGCATTGTGAGGGCTTTTCATCTGTCATAAACAAAAAAAAAAAAATAGGCTATGTTACTTTAGCCAGATATAAGTTTAAATCCAATTCACGTTAGCAAAACCAATTTTCCTCATTTGAATAGTCTAATTTGTAAAGTCTATACATTAATATAGTAATTGATAACTGCCTCCTTGCCTATAAAGAGGGTCACAATAGCTGTCCAGATGCCACGGTTGTTTTTGCTAATCATTCACACAGTGAATTGTAGATGAATGCTTCTAATTTGATTTCAGTTAATTGCTTGAAGACCAGAATGCTGCTTGAGGAAGAGGAGGAGGAGGATTATAAAGCACACTGAATTCTTAAATCACTGTTTCTATAGGTGATCTAGTACTGCAAAAGTTGTGCAATTTAGTAATATACAAAATACAGAAGTTGCAAGGTTTTAATAAACAGTTAAGAATCAAAGCAGCAATAGTGAACTACCACTAGCACCAGCACAAGAAGCAGCTTTACTGTGAAAAGTACTGGGGATATTTCTTAAAAAAAAAATCTGATGCCAAAATCTCAATTAATTACGAAGATCTGCAGATACATATAATTGCTATATTTCCTATATACAACTGTAACTGTACCAACAAGCAAACACGCTGTTTTCTTTCTCTTGATCCACATATATGGGAAATATTCATGAATGGTGACTTGTTTTTTTTTTCTTTTTTAAATGTACATTTCATATAATGTTGCATATTCTATTATTATCTTTCTTCCTTTCACCATGTTCTCTCTTTTTTATCCTCTAATTAAAGTCTGGCCATTGACATGGCAGTCATCCATTTCACTGAAGCATTCAAGACCAGATTAGCATTAGTAATGAGTAAAACACCATTGCTGCTAGTTCAGTTCAGTCAGGCTGCATAAAATGCAAAGAGGTACTTTGCAAAGAGATCGGTATGAAGCAGAATAACAGAATTACAGAGCTGGAAGGGACCTTGGAGGTCATCTAGTCCAACCCCCTGCTCAGGCATGAAAGTCCTTTACCATTTCAGACAAATGGCTGTCTAATCTCTTCTTCAAAACTTCCAGTGATGGAACATCCACAAAAAAGTAAAAAAAGTAAGGTTCTACATTTAGGCAAGAAAAACCAAATTCATAGGTATAATATAGGGAGTACTTTGCTCAATAGTAGTAACTGTGAGAGGGACCTCGGAGTCCTAGTGGACAATCATTTAAATATGAGCCAGCAGTGTGCTGCAGCTACCAAAAAAGCCAACACAGTGCTAGGTTGCATTAACAGAGGGACAGAATCAAGATCAATACCACTTTACAATGCTTTGGTAAGGCCAAACTTGGAGTACTGCATCCAGTTTGGGTCACCACAATGTAAAAAAGATGTTGAGACTCTAGAAAGAGTGCAGAGAAGAGCAACAAAGATGATTAGGGGACTGGAGGTTAAAACATATAAGGAATGGTTGCTGGAATTGGGTATAGTTTAATGAAGAGAAGGACAAGGGGGGACATGATAGCAGTCTTCCAGTATCTCAGGGGCTGCCCCAAAGAAGACGGAGTCAAGCTATTCTCCAAAGCACCTGATGGCAGGACAAGAAGCAACAGATGGAAACTCATCAAGGAGAGAAGCAACCTGGAACTAAGGAGAAACTTCCTGACAGTTAGAACAATTAACCAGTGGAACAATCTGCCTCCAGAAGCGGTGAATGCTCCAACACTGGAAGTTTTTAAGAAGAGACTGGACAGCCATTTGTCCAAAATGGTGTAGGGTTTCCTGCCTGAGCAGGGGGTTGGACTAGATGATCTCCAAGGCCCCTTCCAACTTTATTATTATGGATCATCGCACAGTCAGCCAGATGTTCAGACTGGATTTGGCATTTTGTCTAACTATCGAGTCCTTACCCAGGACCTGGGATAGGCAGATGTGGATGTTTGATGGCAGATGTGGATGTTTGATGGTATTACAGGTATCGTCGCAGGATGGAAGCAGTTCCTAATAAGGCCGCCTTTTGCAATTGACTAATAGCGAATTTGTCAATGCCAATGGTGTTCAAGTGGTGCTCCAGTTGTTTTGGGATTGCAACCAAGGAGCCTATGACTATTGGTACTACCCTTGCTTGCTTTTGCCACAGTCTTTCTATTTCTATTTGTAGGTCTTTGTATTTTGTTATCTTCTCCAGTTCTTTCTCTTCTATTCTGCTATCTCCAGGCACTGCCACGTCCACTCTCCAGACTTTTTTGTCTTTCGTATCGACAATTGTTAAGTCTGGGGTGTTATGTTGCAGGTGCTTGTCTGTTTGAATTCTGAAGTCCCAGAGCAGTTGAATTTTATCATTTTCTATGACTTTCTCTATTTTATGATCCCACCAGTTTTTGCTTACAGGCAAATGATATTTTTTGCAGATCTTCCAATGCACCATTGTTGCTACCTTGTCATGCCGCTGCTTGTAATCAGTTTGTGCAATCTTCTTGCAACAGCTTACCAAGTGTCCACTGTTTCTTCAGCTTCTTTGCATAGGCGGCACTTACTGTCTGTTGCTGTCTTCTCAATTTTGACTTTATATGCATTTGTCCTTAAGGCTTGTCTTGTGCAGCCAGAATTAGTCCCTCGGTCTCTTTCTTCAATTTTCCTGCTCTTAGCCATTGCCAGGTCTTGTTATTATCTGCTTTCCCAGCTATTTTTTTAATGTATTGGCCATGTAGTGCTTTGTCTTCCCATGCCTCTATTCTGTTCTTCATTTGGTCTTTCTTGGAGGCCACTTTGGTCTCTCCAGTAGTTAGTAAACCTTCCTGATATACTAATTTCAGTGCATCTTCATCATTGTTCTTCAGATATTCTTCCAAAGCCATTTTTTCTTCTTCAACCATCTGATGTACTTGTAGCAGTCCACGCCCACCTATTTGCCTTGGTAGATAAAGTCTATCAATGTCACTTCGTGGATGAAGGGCAGGATTCATTGTCATTATTTTTCTGGTCTGCCTATCCATTGCTTTTAGTTCTGCTTGAGTCCAGTCCACTATTCCAGCTGTGTACCTAATGACTGGGATTGCCCAGGTGTTGATTGCCCTTATGGTATTTCCTCCATTGAGTTTGGACTTTAAGATCTTCTTCACTCTCTTGATGTATTCACTTCTAATCTTTTTCTTGACTTCAGTGTGCTTGATGTTGTCAGCTTGAAGGATAACCAAGTATTTGTAGTACTCTTCCTCATCCAGACTCTTAATGTTATTTTTGTGGGGCATCTTGATTCCTTCAGTTTTCACTATTTTTCCTTGTTTGATAGTAAGTGTGGCACATTTGTCCAAGCCAAACTCCATTACCATATCTTGGCTATATATACGGACAGTGTTGAGCAGCGATTCTATTTCAGATGATGTTTTTCCATACAGCTTCAGATCATCCATGTAAAGGAGGTGGTATAGTCTAGCAGATGTTTTTGATGTTTGATAACCATGTCCTGAGTTATTCAGTATTGTTGACAGAGGAAACAGTGCAATAACAAATAGTAATGGTGACAATGAATCTCCTTGAAATATTCCTCTCTTGATATTAACCTCTCCCAGTCTCTCACTATTGATCTGCAACTGTGTCTTCCATTGTGCCATCGATCTTTGCACAAATTTTCTGATGTTTCTACTGACTCCTGTTATTTCTAGGCACTTGATTATCCAATCATTTGGCAGAGAGTCAAATGCCTTTTTGTAGTCAATCCATGCAACATTCAGGTTGGTCTTCCTTCTCTTGCAGTTTTCCAAGATCATTTTGTCTATTAGGAGTTGATCTTTTGTTCCTCTGCTATTGGGGCGGTTTCCTTTCTGCTCAGGTGGAAAGAGATTGTTTTCAACTAGATGCTGTGGTACTGCATCAGCTACCACACCAGTTAGTAATTTGAAAGTTGTTGGTAAGCAGGTAATTGGCCTGTAGTTACCTGGTATTGCCCCTTTTGCTGGATTTTTCATTATTAGGTAGGTTTTCCCAGTTGTTAGCCACTTTTCAATTTCTCCACCTTGTAGTATATTGTTGAACTGCTTGGCAATGAGTGGGTGTATAACAGTTAGATGTTTCAAACAAAACCCATGCAGTTCATCTTCACCTGGTGCTGACCAATTTTTGATTTTCTTTGCTCTTTTTTCTACCATTTTTGTTGTTATTACTAGTTCTTTCATTTCAACTTCTGTTTTATTTGCATCCACCTCTTTTAACCAAGCCGCATCCTTGTTGTATTTCTTTGGGTTGTCCCATATCTGCTTCCAGAACTGCACTGTTTCTTCCTTGTCAGGTACTGACTGATTCTTTGCAGTTTCTCCATTGATGGATTGGTAGAAACGTTTCTGATTGGAGTGAAATTGGAGGTTCTGCCTATAGTTTGCAATTCGAGCTTCATATCTACTGATTTTCCTGGGTATAGCTGTTATTTGTTGCTTTATTATTTCCAGTGCTTCCTTGATCTTCCTTGTTTCTAAGTGGTATTTCTTGATTAGGTATTCTTTGGTCTTCTTGTTCTTCAGCTTCTTTTCTTTCATCTGTTCTAGCTTGCTTGCATGTGATCTTAACTTGCTGATCTTGTTTTCTAGTCTAACCTTCCATTTTTCTGGTGCACTGTTTGTTTGTTTTTCTTCTTTGTTGATTTTGCATCCCAGGTATTCTGTTATAACTGCAGCTGTGCTGTACATTAATTGGTTTGTTTCTTGCAGTGAATTGGTGCTTATACTTGCTATTGCAGTATTTGCATCTTTTAATGCTTGTGCTAGCTGTTTCTTTGGAACAAGCTTCAATGCAGGCATCCTTATTCTGTTGTTTTTGTGCTGTTCTAGATGCTCAGTTATTCTTTGTTTCAATTCTTTTATTTCTTTATTTAGAGGGTTTTGTTCTTCCTGAGGAAGAGTGCCTGGTTTCCAAATGAGAACAGTTGTATATCTCTGCTGGATTCCTTCACTGCCAACTCCCCCTGGTTTGCCTCTACATTCTGAATTACTTCTGGTAAGACTTTGATTTCTTTGCCCTGGGTAAACCTTTGCAGTTCGTCCAATTCTGTTTCTGTAAATACTTTATTTTGTATTATAAATCGGCGTTGATCTGCTAGTCTCTGTTCTGTTATTTCTGATTCTGGATGTTGTTCTTCCCAGAACTGGTGCATTCGTTTTAGATATCCTCTTCTTGTTGGACTTGATCTGTAGTAACAGATCATTATTTCTTTGTTTTCCATCACTGTGTATCTGCGACGGGTAAACACCTTTTCTTCCATTAGTTCTGCAGCTGCTGGCCCTGGTTGCTCAGCCAACAGTCCTGAGTCCTGTAACCCATTTTTCACCAGATATCCAGGAACTCCAATATCTAGTGCGGACCTTGTTAACCCGGGCGACGTCCGAGCCGGTATGGCATTCTGAAATTTACGTCTCACAATATTTTTTATGTGAGAGACACTCTTTGTCTGACTCCTCTGATGAGACCTGTCCAGTATGGTTGAACCTCTGGCATAGCTCTCATCTTCCTCAGAGTACACAAGCCCCACAACCACGTCAAGGTAGTGCCTCACTGGGGGTTATTATTATTATTATTATTATTATTATTATTATTATGGATCATCGCACAGTCAGCCAGATGTTCAGACTGCATTTGGCATTTTGTCTACCTATCGAGTCCTTTCCAAGGACCTGGGATAGGCAGATGTGAATGTTTGATGTTATTACAGATATTGTCACAGGATGAAAGCAGTTCCTAGTAAGGCCGCCTTTTGCAATTGACTAATGGTGAATTTGTCAATGCCAATGGTGTTCAAGTGGTGCTCCAGTT
This sequence comes from Crotalus tigris, assembly GCF_016545835.1. Classification (NCBI taxonomy): domain Eukaryota; kingdom Metazoa; phylum Chordata; class Lepidosauria; order Squamata; family Viperidae; genus Crotalus; species Crotalus tigris. The sequence goes on from NW_024100456.1 coordinate 194,890, forward strand.
GTTTTGGGATTATTATTATTATTATTATTATTAATTATTATTATTATTATTATTATTATTATTATTATTATTATTACTTCTGGAGGCAAGCCGTTCCACTGGTTCATTGTTCTCACTGTCAGGAAGTTTCTCCTCAGTTCTAGGTTGCTTCTCTCCTTGATTAGTTTCCATCTGTTGCTTCTTGTCCTGCCTTCAGGTGCTTTGGAGAATAGATTGGCCTGCTCTTCTTTGTGGCTGCTTCTTCCACATAGAAGCATCTTCTATATGTCAGCTTCAAGATTCCAGCAATAATAATATCAGATTTATCTTCCGCAAATTCAGACCCTTGTGTTGAAGAAGTTGCAACAAAGCTTGAAAGGTTTGTGATGTTTGTGATGTCCAAGTGCTAAATTAGGATGGGCACCTTAGTGGCTTCATCGGGCACTCTTTCAAAAGTTTCACACAGACATAATATTCACCATAGTCACGGAATTAAGATCTAATGCTCCTTTGTTATTTCAATTACTTATCCTTTGGAAACACCAGTTTCTGCATTTTCTTACACTCAGACGTAGCTTGTGCCATTTCAACACTTTTTAGCCCTTGCAGTTGATTTTTCAAGATATACCTGGTGATGAGAAATGCACATAAGCAACAGGCAGAAAATAGATATTTTTTTCTATGATAAATGCACAATGAAACCACCCAAAGGTGACATTTGTACAGTATTACAACAATTTTCCAGCACGGTCTCACATTAAACTTTTATTAGGATGTCAATAGTTCTTACTGCTGGTGGCATTAACAATCACACTAGTTTTGAATCAGGACTTCTAATTTCTGGAAATTGCCTAGGTAACTAAAGACCTGATTGTGCCCACATTACAGATATTTTAGAATTGCTATGGAGACTAAATAAGGTTCTGTCTGGGCTATTATCACAGGTTGACCTGACTAGAATTCCAGGAAAAAGAAATAAATTTTCCAGGAAAAAGAAATAAATTTGGGACCCTTAATTTTAGAAGATGGTGTGAAGAATCCATAAAGTGCTTCCAAAAGTGCTGTATTTTTGTCAGGCAAAAGAAGCTGTTCCCCCATCACAATGTTCTCCTCCCCATGAGTTTGGTGAACTGATAACAAACAGGGCTGCATTAGATGGAGATGGAGGCTACCTACAAAGTATTGGCAGTGGAACATCTTCTAGCCACCTAGCTCTTTCAACAAAATAGTAGACATGGCAGACCATAACAAAGAAAAGGATGGCCTGCCCAGAAATATGATCTATTTCGTAGCCACGCATGTAGGATCTTCTGAATAGCAATGGTGATAGAGCTCAGCAGCAAATGAGGATTGTTATGTCAATAGCAGAAAAAAAATAAGTCATACTCACTACTGAAGGCATCCTGCTCAATCCTGTTCCACTTTGCAGACTCACAAAAAGGTAAGTGAACAACAAGAACCATCAGATTTAAGTCAGTCCTGACAAAAAGGAGAGCAAAGCCAGTGCAACCAGTGAATTGAGCTCTAAGGCCCAAGGATTGGATCATGGGTCTTCAAACTTGGCCCTTTTATTACTTGTGGACTTCAACTCCCAGAATTCATTAGCCAGGCACGCTGGCTGAGGAATTCTGGGAGTTGGAGTCCACAAGTCATAAAAGGGCCAAGTTTGAAGACCCCTGGATTGGATGAAAAATAGTCATCAGCAAACAAGAGAGTACAAGGTCGTCTGGATGGAGGAGAACAAGGCACTGTTTCCAATGATCCATCTAGAGATTTATTCATGTTTATATGCACAAGGCAACTTCACATTCCTCCAATACTCTGCTTCCTCTGCCTTCATACAGTAGAGTTGGCCTTTGGAGCTGGAAAGAGTTCTGCAAACCCATTTAATATACTGCTGTCTAGCAGTCTTTCTCACTATGTAATGTATTGAACTAGAGATGCCAAGTATTGAACAAAAAGAAAGTTTGAGGGGGGGAAAGTATGTGTAATTTAATGGAATAGTACATCCATTCTCATCTACATGCCAATATGTCTATGGAGAATCTCAGTCATTATGGTTGACCAAAAGGTGCTTTTTCAAAATGAAACTGGACTTTCTTTTTCCTTGAAGACGTTTCTCTCTCACCCAAGAAACTTCTTCAGTTCTGACTGAAGAAGCTTCTTGGATGAGAAGAGAAATGTCTTCAAGGAAAAACAAAGGCCAGTTGCCTTTCAAAAAAAGTACATTTGGGACTACATGCCAATAATTCCTAGACTTATTATTCTCTGAGATAAATACTTTAGGACAGTGGTTCTCCACCTGTGGGTCGGGACCCCATTTGGGGTCGAACGACCATTTCACGGGGGTCGCCAAACAACGCAGTCTGCCATTTTTCCCCCTTTTCCTTAGCTATGCTACTCCCTTTTATTCTATTGGCTTTTGAAAGCCAATAGAATAGACTCTCTTGAACAGAGTCTAATTCTATTGGCTTTCAAAAGCCAATAGGAATTGTCCAGGCTGTCTCTGCCCTGCTGAGCCTGCCAAAAAGTCCCATTCTGCAAACGGTGCTGCACCAGTTGAGTAGTCCTCAACTTACAACCGGTTGAGTAGTCCTCGACTTACGACCGGTTGGGAGTTGCGGCATTAAAAAGGTTGAGAACCACTGCTTTAGGACAACATAACAATATGTTTGAGTTAATGCCCGAAATTTTTGTTGTTCCTTTAGGAATGAAGGAGAGACCGGTGAACATTATGGCCCTGTTTATTCTATATTTGTATGCTTTGTAAATATTTATTTCATGTCCTGATCCAAAGATATTATCATTATTATGGATCAAAGAACTTTGTCCAAGAGAGAAAATATTTAGTGTTTCACTTTCTTACAAATTAATCTGGAAAAAAAACAGGCGAGGAGAAGGAGGGAACCAACCTTGGCTAATTATTCCAAAGCTCCTTTGACTTTCCTCATTCACAGGATAGTCGGAGATTTTAATAAGCTGAGATTAATTAAAGTATTGAGAAAGACTGGTTTTTACCTAGCAGCTGCTAGAATTTAATATGCATAGGGTTGTCCCTCAGACCTAAGCAAAACATGATCAAAATGTACTATTCTCTTTGCAAAAAAACAAATCTACTCAAATAAATTAAAGCGGATGCTAGACTTAAGAAATATCAAATAGGTTTCAGTGAAGTCCACAGTATCTTTCTCTGTTTTCAATAATGCACTTTTTTTCCCCCCTGATATGTTTCATGGTCTTTTTTCAAGACTTTCCAAACCTTAAGTGGCTGAAATAGTAAAATAGCCACCTCAGGTAACATGAAACCAAGAGAGGACTTTTTCCCCAGATCTCATAAAATTTAACAGTTTGGCCATTTCTTTTTATGTTCAGCTTGTCTCATCTTTATGCCAGTACTAAGGAAATAGCTTTAGTATGGCCAAATTAAGAATGTGATATAATTTAGCTCTTCCAGGTCTGTCCCACTATCCCACTTTCAGCCTACTTTTGACCACTTATTTTGAAATCTCTCTGTATTCTGCCAAGACATTGTTTTAATGTAAAATTGTGGAATCGGTCAGCAGGAAAAAAAACTTCAGGTCCCACAATGTCTGCCTACCTCACCCTAACCCAGGGGTATTCAGACTTGGCCCTTTTATGACTTGTGGACTTCAACTTCCAGAATTCCTCAGCCTCATGCCTGGCTGAGGAATTCTGGGAGTTGAAGTCCACAAGTCATAAAAGGGCCAAGTTTGAAGATCCCTGTCCTAACCCCATGCAACTAGTCCATATTTAAAAAACAAAAACAAAACAAAAAACACAAGACTAAGCCTACTCTATATATACATAAGTACGTATAGTCAAGGCCATGGTTTTCCCAGTTGCAATGTATGGCTGTGAAAGTTGGACCATAAGAAAGGCTGAGCGCCAAAGAATTGAGGCCTTTGAACTATGCTGCTGGAGAAGACTCCTGTGAGTCCTCTGGACTGCAAAGTGACCAAACTGATCAGTCCAAGAGGAGATCAACCCTGACTGCTCTTTAGAAGGCCAGATCCTGAAGTTGAAACTCAAGATGGAGTCACTGAAGCAGTAGGCGTGAGCTTAAATGGACTCCAGAAGATGGTAGGGGACAGGAAGGCCTGGAGGAACATTGCACATGGGGTCTCAATGGGTCGGACATGACTTTGCAACTAACAACAACAACAACATATATATATATATATATATATATGATTGTAGCATTTCAAACAAATTTTGAGACACAAACTGAACAGATTATCAATTAAATCATTATAATCTTTCTGGAACACTCCAGTCTCAGTCAAATGGCTTTACATCATCCAGATTTTTGAAATCAATCCCCAAAAGATATGGTGATGACAGCAAATTATCTTAGCATCAATGAATTTGAGATGGAAGTCTATCAATTATGGTCATCCCTCATAAGAGTTGATCATCTCCTCACCAAGAAACCAAGAAAGAAGATATTTTTGGAATTATTCATCTAGACTCACTTGTTCAAGAGTTAACGTTCAACTATTTGGACTTGATGTAGGAACTCAATTCCACATTCATCCTTCTATTAATATGGCAATGTTAGGTTTTTCATAAATATACTTTCCATATTCTCTCTGTGAGCTTTTCTATGTTAGTAAGAAAAATTATAAATCCAGTTAGGAACGTAACATTTTATGTTAGTTAAATGTTTTGTTAGTAAGGTCTTTGGAAGCTTTTGAAAAATCTCCAGATGAAGAAATCAAGGACAGGATCCTGGAGGCATTCAGCTGCCTTATTAGCCAAATTAACCAGCTACTCCACAGATAAAATCAATAAGCAGTTCTATTAATGGTAAAATAAAATAAAAAAAACCCAGTGACATCTACTTCTGTGGTATAAGGTCTTCAATATAACAAGCAGGGCTTGAACCTCAGGAAAAAAAAATAGTAGCCTTTTGCAACTCTTCAATAGAAGCAGGCGATTAATTAATTGGAGAGGTTTGGAAAGAAGACTAATTACACATGCTGGAAACATTACAGAAATCATTGTGCTATTTTAAGTCCAAAATGAAGCTGACCCTCTTTCAGTTTAGCTTTTGGTCATATAACTTCGCTTTTCTATTTAATGACACACCAGGAAAACTTGGTATGTGGATATTTCTAATAAGAGCCTTCAATTAGTCAGTTGAATTTGTCCCTCAGAGCAAATATATTAAGGAGATGTTTCTTTTCAGTATATCATCATCTAACAAAGTAAAGAGTTCTCCAGAACATTTTATACTTCTAGTTACAGAAAAAAAAATATTCTCAAGAACAAAAGCTCTATTCTCAAGGGCAGGCTACCTAGAAAATAAGGTGCAGGGACTAAATTGACCACATGTAGTAAGGAGTGGGTTTTTATACCTTCTTGGGCTTTTGTTGCATGAACTTTGATCTGAGCCTGAGTGTGCCTTTCTGGTATTCTGATGGTGGTGCAGTGGTGGGAATTCAGCCAGTTCGCACCACTTCAGCACAACCAGTAACTAATTTTTTGCTACCCAGGTCCAGAATGGACTTCCAGAAGCGTCATTCACACAGAGAACCGGTTGTTCACACATTTGAATCCCACCTCTGTGGTGGTGGGTTAATTCTATTATGAGCAAAGGTCATATCCTGTTTTCCTGGGGCTGGGGCTTGATGACTGTTGGATTTTTTGGTGTGAGGGATTGTTGATTCTAGGGATCTTTCTAATCCCAGCTTCCTGACTCCAATCTTTCTGACAAGATTGTCACATCTGCATTTCTGCAGACCTGGTTTCTGTCTGGGGTAGAAAGACTTGGGGGGGGGGTATTCTGCCTTTAAGATCCTTTGGGGAAATATAATATTCTGCCTTTTAATATTCCCCCAAAATATTTCTTTATCTGGGGGGTGGGGGGCTGTCTTCCCACACAACCCTGCTTGTAAAGAAGGCAAAGAAAGCAGCACCAAAACGAATTTGTTATTGATATCAAATTATCTCTTGTTTTTCTCTCTGAGTTTGGGCTCTCATCTAATGAGAACTAGGTGAAAAGAAACAAGAGGACAGTTAGAGAGACCTCCAACAGATTTAAAAAGCAGGTGATTATTCTTTTTTTAAAAAGCAAAAAATAAAACAAAAAACAAGCACATTTAACATTTTACAGAGATCTGGCAGAACAGACCTGCCAAAAGAGAGAGAGAGATGATTTTTTTCTCTGAATCTTTGTTTCCTGTGACTGCGAGGACTCTGGAGGAAGAAGGTACAGTGAGTTATGAACAAGATGATAAAACAAACCATTCAAAAGGTTCCGGGGCCATCACAATGTTTGTCTTCTCTATTAATTTTCTGGTGAACATGCAAAACCAGCGGCCATGCATAAACAAATAGAAGCCTTCAATGACATTTATTATGAGCCATGCCAAAGAGGTCAGCATAAGATTCTGCCCACGGAAGCAAAGTGACCTGTCTTTTCTTCTAACGATTAAGAGGAGGTTGCTGAGAAAATGCACGTGGTATTTTTTAAGAAATAATACATTAAGCTTTTTTTTGGTGTACCTATAAATTCTCGTCCCTACTAAACCTTGCTTTGTATTATAATAATAATAATAATAATAATAATAATAATAATAATAATAATAATGATGATGATGATGATGATGATGACAATGATGATGATGATGATGATGATGATGTTGAAAGGTACCTTGGAGGCCATCTAATCCAACCCCCTGCTCAGCCAGGAAACCCTATACCATTTCAGACAAATGGCTGTCCAGTCTTTTCTTAAAAAAAAATCATGGACATGAAATTATCAGTCCTAAATGTCAATATTTGGCTGTGAAAGTTGGACCATAAGAAAGGCTGAGCACAAAATAATGGAGGCCTTTGAACTATGGTGCTGGAGAAGACTCCTGTGAGTCCCCTCGACTGCAAGGCGATCAAACCGGTCAGTCCTAGAGGTGATCACCCTGACTGCTCTTTAGAAGGCCAGGTCCTGAAGTTGAAACTCAAGTACTTTGGCCACTTAATGAGAAGGAAGGACTCACTGGAGAAGAGCCTAATGCTGGGAAAGATTGAGGGCAAGAGAAGAAGGGGACGACAGAGAATGAGGTGGCTGGATGGAGTCCCTGGAGCAGTGGGTATGAGCTTAAATGGACTCCAGAAGATGGTAGAGGACAGGGAGGCCTGGAGGAACATTGTCCATGGGGTCGCAGTGGGTTGGACACGACTTCGCAACTAACAACAACAAAATGGTGCAGAGGTATAAATCTACAATGTTGACTATGAATCTATTCTTCCTAAGAAAGCTAGTATTTTTCTCAATCAGCAGAAAGCCTGATACTTTCATATTAATTTATCTAACATGGAGCTAGAGGCATGGTGCTAGATGCAGCCAGACATTTGGCATAAACTGTCTTCTAAAATATTTGAATCTCTCCCATTAAAATCTATCAAGCTGGGTTTTTTTTCTCCCCCTCAGAACTCAAATGAAATTAAGAGATTTGGAAAATAGCTAAGTTCATTCACTGGAACAACTTATCTATTCATTAAATGTATATCTTGTCTCTGTTCAGTGGGACTCTAGGTGCCTGATGATATATATAATAATGTTTCATAAGAGTAATATCAAAATATCAAAGCACCTGGGGGCAGGACAAGAAGCAACAGATGGAAGCTAATCAAGGAGAGAAGCAACCTAGAACTAAGGAGAAATTTCCTGACAGTTAGAACAATTAACCAGTGGAACAACTTGCCTCCAGAAGTGGTGAGTGCTCCAACACTGGAAGTTCTTAAGAAGAGACTGGTTCCTTCCAACTCTGTTATTCTAGTCTGTTCCATTCCATTCCATTCCATTCCATTCCATATTCTATTCTATTCTATTCTATTCTATTCTACTCTACTCTACTCTACTCTACTCTACTCTATTCTATTCTATTCTATTCTATTCTATTCTATTCTATTCATTCCATTCCATTCTTCTATTCTATTCATGAATTCTATTCTATTCTATTCTATTCTATTCTATTCTATTCTATTCTATTCTATTCTATTCTATTCTATTCTATTCTATTCTATTCTATTCTATTCTATTCTATTCTATTCTATTCTATTCTATTCTATTCTATTCTATTCTATTCTATTCTATTCTATTCTATTCTATTCCATTCCATTCCATATTCTATTCTATTCTATTCTATTCTATTCTATTCTATTCTTTATGGTCGAGGGCTTTCTAGAAATGCTGGTCTTTCTAGATTTCTAGAAGATCATTGCAGTGGGAAGCCTTCTTCATAAGGAAGAATTGTATAAATAGCTGGTTCAAAATACTTCTCATTATTATTGAGGTTCATTAAACTCAGTCATCCACATGTAAATGCAGAATTGCAGTCTTTTCTGTCTTTTCTTGTTTCTTTAACTATCTGTCTTGGGGATTGTGTCCAATAGTGGTTTTGCTCATAATGACTTGCATGTGCACAATCCATTTACCTGAGATTTCTGATTTTAAAAACTCCCACTCTTGGAGAAATAACATATATAATAAATATGCCTCCACCTTTGTATATGTGTACTCTAAATAATGACTATAGTAATCCTTGAATTGATGCCAGAACTGAATAGAGATCTCAGTTCAGAGAAAAGGAAATTGAAATGGTATATGATTAATTTTCTTACAAACCACTGTTGATCTATTTCATCAGAGTGGATCTATCCAATGATCTAGCTAATATGCACAGAATTGTAGCTCTTTTGACTACAAATACACAGAACCAAGCAATAATCAGTCATCTTGTTTACCAGTAAATTTCCTCAATATAAATAAGAATCCAAGTTTTAAGAGCTCAGTTTTTCCAAACTGCACAAAATCGTTAGACAAGAACTAACATCCTTGGATTTCCTTCCAAAATCTTTCTTTCTAGCATGATATAGGTATTTTGCTGTAGACACTATGTTTTTTATAAAAGACAACTTTTACATCAGTGTTTCTCAACCTTGACAATTTTAAGGCATGTGGACTTCAACTCCCAGAATTCCACAGCCAGCAATGCTGGCTGTGGAATTCTGGGAGTTGAAGTCCACATGCCTTAAAATTGCCAAGGTTGAGAAACACTGTTTTACATGGAAAGGAACAAGATTTCGTACCAATAAATTGGTGGCTGGATGTAAGTTGCAATATCACTCATTATATATATTTTACATAAACTGCCAGGATGAGCAAGATCTCTATGACTTTGTCAAGTCTCCTAAATTTGATATTTGAATTTTTGTTTCAGCAAGTATTCACCTGTTTAATTGAACTTTCATCTGTCATGACTTATGTTGCCAAACTATCTGATAATTTGCATCTAATGGGATCTGGAACACTTGAGGACAAGTCTCAGTCAAATGCAATCTTGTTTCATGTGACAAAAAATATGTTTTGCTGACATTTCTTTTAAGTTACTGTCTTCCTTTAGAACAGGGGTCTTCAAACAGCGAGCATGTCTGGCTGAGGAATTCTGGGAGTTGAAGTCCACAAGTCATAAAAGGGCCAAGTTTGAAGACCCCTACTTTAGAACCTGTTACAAAGCTTCAAAGATTCATTTTAAACAACAGCAAAAAAAAAAAAAATCTATCCAGAACTTCCTGTATTATCAGGAAGGGTTAATTCTTTGTTAATACTTAGCAGAACTCCTTTGGAACATTAAGCAAATTAACTAACGCCTACTTTTGAAGATCAAAATAGTTCCACTCTTGATGTTAATCATTTAGATGGCTTTCCAAAATAACAATGGGAAAACCTCCCAGAATTAATTACCATCTTGTTGAAAAAATTTACACCAAAATGTTCTGCCAATTCCCTTTTGAACTACAAGTTTTCTTATGTTTTCAGTTCACTGGGGGTTATCTCCAGATTGCTAAGGGAATCCTGCTGCTTTTTAGGTTATATGACCTTAAAATACTTTGTCACAATTGATCCAGAAGTATAATGGTAGTTACAAAAATAAAAATAAAAAAAATAAAAGTCCCCAAAGATGTGGAAATGCATGCTGAATTCCTGCTGGTGATCTCTCAAATTTCAGATCCAAGGGTCACTTATAGGATTAGATTCAGATACATCTTTATTGATGGAGATCTATCAATGATTGTTAGATATGATCATTTCAAGGTTAGATTATTTGTGGCAACTAAATGCACAGAGGTGGATGGCATGGGCCTTGTTTCTATATTCATAGAAATAGGAGATTACCCATTAAAGTTTCAGGACTTAATTTTGGAAACAGAAAAGCTTCCAGATTAACAGCTATATCTTTGACTAAAGTGGGGGTCTCCAAATGTGGTCCTTTTATGACTTGTGGACTTCAACTCCCAGAATTCCTCATCTAGCGTGCCTGGCTGAGGAATTCTGGGAGTTGAAGTCCACAAGTCATAAAAGGGCCACATTTGAAGACCCCTGCACTAAAATGTTTCACTAGAGCAGTGGTTCTCAACCTTTTTAATGTTGGTTGTAAGTCGAGGACTACTCAACCGGTCGTAAGTCGAGGACTACTCAACTGGTGCAGCACCGTTTGCAGAATGGGACTTTTGGCGGGCTCAGCAGGGCAGAGACAGCCTGGACAATTCCTATTGGCTTTTGAAAGCCAATAGAATTAGACTCTATTCAAGAGAGTCTATTCTATTGGCTTTCAAAAGCCAATAGAATAAAAGGGAGTAGCACAGCTAAGGAAAAGGGGGAAAAAATGGCGGACTGCATTGTTTGGCGACCCCCATGAAATGGTCGTTCGACCCCAAATGGGGTCCCGACCCACAGGTTGAGAACCACTGCACTAGAGACAAAGGAGATATAGGTCAGTCACGTAGAAACTAAGGTGATAATGCTGATTTTTTTTTCTTTCTTTTATTCAATCACATCTGATGCTCAGAAACTGCCTGGACAAGTCCCAGGAATTTTTGGGGGGCAAGGTTGAGAGAAGGAAGGACTGGCCTCAAAGTGACCCAGCTGGTTTGTGCCCAAAGCAGGGCTAGAACTCACCATCTCCTTGTGATGCCTTTGACATCATATGCTCTCATTGCTCTCAAAAATCAGCACTGGGCAGGGATGAACAATAGTCTAACAAGTAGAACTAGCTGGTCAGCCTTGCCAAGGTTCATAGGCTAGTCAGTACACAGAGAGCTGAAGACTGGTCTGGGAAAAGTGTGTGTGTGTGTGTGTGTGTGTGTGTGTGTGTGATAATTAGATAAAAAATTAACAAATTAAAAATTAAAAAGGCAGTAAAAAGTCATGTCTGTAATTACTGCCAAGATCATAATGTCACAAGGAGGTCAATTCAATTTTAAGGACACCTGAGCTACATGCCCACAGAATACCTTTTTTGATCTTTCTTAGAGACTTCTGTTCATTTATGGCGTCAAGTTTACAACTAGACTGACACAGTTCAAATCCTGCAAAACAAAAACAATGAACTGTTTCATCTCCTTTAACTCATGCAGGACAAGGAGCCATTGAATGCTCTGAAATAATGTTAAATTATAAACCCTTATCGTTAAGTTACAAGAAGGTTGCCCAATTATATATAAAGATAAAATAATTCATTCAGAAATGAATTTATTTATTTATTTATTTTTATATCACATTCCTACACTAAGTGGCTCTTATATAGAAATCTAGATTAGATAATTTAATTCATTGGCCCATAACAATCTGGACTAGTTTTCCAAAATGAACTGATGATCCAGACTGGATTTTTCTGGTTTCACAGATTCCTAATGGATATTTTAATAATCCAGAGCAATAGGAGTCCTTGTTGAAAAATCTCATAACAAATTCCAATGGTAATTGTCAAGCTTTATCCTTTGATAATGATCTAGCTTTCCAGCCAATTTGTCCCATTATGCTATAAAGCATAATAAAATTATACATGCCAGTCAGAGTTTATGTTTTCCCATGCTAGTTGTTGGGAGGATGTAACTCCAGTTTTCTCAGCAAACATGTCAAAAGTAGAAGGTAACTATATATACAAATAAAACCCTTATCTATACCAGCTGGATTTAAATATTTTTGGAACTAATAACCTAGATGCAAACTGAATTGACCCATCTTTGACTGATTCCAATATTTGCTTCCTTCGTTTTCCTGCTTCAAAAGCAGTCCCCAGCTACCGTAGTGGCCAAAATTGTGGAAACCTTTTGGGAAAAGTGTACAGTAGAAATGCCACCTTTGGTTAAATTTCCGCCAATTTTTCTTCTAATTTCTTTATAACTGTAGCCTCGTTCACTTAATAATACTATTTTACGTCGCTTTCTGGGCGACCAGTCAACACTTTGCACCATGACTTTAATTTTATTACGTTTTGCAAGCTCACTCAATGAAAGAACACAAAAAAACCAACCAATTTGATAGCAATCATCACATAACACACTGACCAATGTCCTCCTCTCAGCTTTAATACATGACATCAATAACTGAATCCTACTGTGATCTGATTGGCTCATTGCCAAAACAAGATGACACCTGATTGGCTCTCTAAACACCTATGCTCATTGGCTACAATCAGATGAAGGAAAGCTACTTGATATCAACCTAAGCAAGTTGTGCTTCCTTTTTCTGGTTATTTGGCTATAACATTTCATAGAATACAGTACAGATAATTGAACAAACTTCATTGCATTACATTCCTGATTAAATTATCTTTCCATTGATATATAATTTTATGGTACTATTTCCCCCCCCAAAAAAAAAACTGGTGTTATAAACCTCAAAAATACACTTTTCCCAAAAGATTTCCACAATTTTGTCCACCACTGTAGTTATTATATAGCTCTTCAAGTATGTTTGGGACACTTTTTGAAAACCCAATAAAACAGAACGAAAGAGTACCTTAACCCAGTGTACAAGGTCAACAGTACAGCTAGCGCTTCTGAGCAGAAGCTACAGTATGCAAATGGATTCCCATCTTCCAGGCTTGGAAATTGTGAAATAAAATTTCAGAAACAATGTGGCTTTCTTTTCATGTTACATCCTTAATCTTCTACAGATTAACATACCCTGAAATTATGACCTCATTACCACCCTCATTAAGTATTATTTCACCCTTCCATTTCTGTCATAAAGCATACAGTACGAACACTTTTACAAGTGACACTGTATCTATTGCCTGCTTTCTTTTATCTTGGCTTGTGATATATTGTAAGAGTTTAAAACTATCCAGGGATTCCAGGAAGCAGGACTCAAGTTAGTCTTGCTATTATTCCAACTACTTTTCTGCATAATTTCATCTCCCCTATAGCCTGTTTAATTAAAAAAAAAGCTTTAGTTTCTTGTTGCACATTATTCTCAAACCTTTGGTGTGTTCTTCCATTAAACAAATATTCTCTCCACCCAAAGAAACAGCTTCCAGATATTAGGGAATGCAATAAATAAATAAATAAATAAAATCTTTAATTATTGTTCCTATTCTGCATGTACATAGTCCCAGGGACCGCTTTCGTGTCCCAGAAGACAATCAGCAAGGACAGAGACTGATTCAGTATTTAGTGCATGAAGAACAACTTAATTAAGTGATACTTTAGAAATATCATTGGAGCATTGTTACAGGCACTGTACTTGAGCATGTATCGTGTTGTTTTGACAAATGTACTGGGAGAGTTGCTTTGTAGCTAGTTATGTTTCTGGAATACAACTGGCTAGGAAGGAAGGACATGTTATTGCTGTAATACAGGGTGGAATTGTGCAATTATTCCCAAACAGAACAGGAGGAGGAGGAGGAGGAGGAGGAGGAGGAGGAGGAGGAGGAGGAGGAGGAGGAGGAAGGGAGGGAGGGAGGAGGAGGAGGAGGAGGAGGAGGAGGTGGAGGAAGGGGAAGGGGGACATTTGATTGTTTTCTTGTCTTGTTTTTGTTGATGGTAAGTTGATCGCTTGGAATATTAATTGGAACTCATGCTTGCACAATTGTGTTAGAGGTGGTGACACTTGTCAAATAGATTTAAAAGTATAAGTTAGATTCAAAGACAGGAGGGGAAAAAGAGGGTATTCTACTAGATCAGTACTACGTTAATAACTGCTGAGTACAATTTATGGGTGATATTTCGAAAACCCTTGTCTTTGAAATACCACCCAAATCTGATTGATTCCCTCCCCCATTTTTTTTAAATGGATGACAAGATAGGTTGATTCAGACAATTGTTTTATGACACATGCTTACCTTGACCTGATATGTGGCCAAATGTAGCCCAGAACCAGTTTTGCACACTTTTTTTTTTTTTTTGGTACGAAGAAATGTAAGAATAGAACAACAGCAGTGGAGAACAAAAAGAACAGAGCTTCTTTTCCGTGTTCAGCACAACAGAAAGAATAAAAAGTTATTTCTTTTCCACCAGGTTGAGCAAGAACATTTGGAAGCAAGCAAGATAAGGGTTTGGCACAAGGCTATTCTGCAATATGTTTCACCTAAATATAACGTCATTCGAGCTGAAGTTGGTTTCAGTACTACCTTCTCAAACCACATTAGGAAGTTAGCAAAGACCAAGTTCAGTCCAAACATGGCAAGTCACTTATTCCATCACCTGTTAGAAAGTTGGAAAAACTCTCAAAATCTCTCAACCCCCTGAGAATTAAATTCAAGGCATTTGCTGTCTTGTACAGTTGGTGATATAAGGCAAAATCATGGTAAGGACATCAGCAGTAAGAGTCAACAAAAGCAAGTGTGCAATCACCCATCCAAGGAAATTTTTAAAAAGAGCAGGTTTTAGTGGTATAATTGCAGCACATCTTCCTTCCTGTCCTGACCACTTTCTACAGGGGGACAATCGAGAGTATCCTGTCATACAGCATCACAGTCTGATTTAGAAGCATCACAGCTTCAGACAGGAAGGCAGTGCAGAGAGTGGTGAGAATGGCCGAAAAGATCATTGGCAGTTCCCTCCCTCCCATCCAGGACATAGCACAGAAGCACTGCTTGAGCAGGGTCCATAAGGTTATCTGGGACACTACACATCCTCTTCACGGCCTGTTTTCCTTGTTACCTTCTGAGAGGAGGCTTCGTGGTATCCATAGCAGAACATCCAGATTCAGCCAGAGTTTCATTCCATACACCATTAACCTTGCGAACTCTCAAGCTACCTCCTTCCATTATATATTCAAGATGGACCGTATTTAATATTTATTTGCTACGTTTTTGTAGGGGTGTGGGTCTAAAGCTATGTTTAGGTGTGTGTCATGTATATGTTTCACTTTGAGAGCGGGCAACTAAATTTCATTTTTTTTATGTGTGCCATTGTGCCCACAGTAAAAAAATGATAATAAAGGTTATCTTATCTTATCTTATCTTATCTTATCTTATCTTATCTTATCATTTTACCTTACCTTACCTTACCTTACCTTACCTTACCTTACCTTACCTTACCTTATCTTATCATGACTTTACTGATCACTAAAAGAGAATTCCTTGGTCTCCTCAACATTTTATGGCGGGACTCTTGGTTCTTGGTTTCCACAGGAAAGTAATCTTGGAAGATGGGTGGTTTTATTTGCCATAGATTTGAACTGTTTCATTAAGGGAAGGTAGATTTGAACTAGGGGCTCAATTTTGGATCATTATTTTATTCCTCAACCACTCCTTGTGGATGCCCCTATACAATGAGGAAGGATGTTTTTATTCCCCTGTAGAAAAACCTTTGGGTGGAAATATCCAGTTTGCCAATTTATTCACTATCCCTTTAGACTTGCTTTTTTTTTCTTTTTTTTTTCACACAAAATAACCATGACATCCATTTTGCTACTCATATTGATTGGTGAGGAGGAGGAAATAGCTCCAGAGAAATTCTCTAGAGGGAATGAAAAAAGAAACACAAAAAGATCAAAAATTGTGTTAATTCAGAAAATAATTCCTATAGCACAGGAGGCAACATCTGTGGGATAAATATTTTTTTTAGAAATAATAATGTATCCTTGTCTAGGCGTAGAAGGCCTTAGATAACATCAGCTGCCATGCTATAAAACAAGAACAGCTATAAACACGTCCATAAATTTATAACCAAAATGGGTCAAATATTCATGATACTCTTTTGGACGTGCATATCTTTCCATAGGTTATTCATTGAAATGGCTATAATTTATGCATGTTACTTTGTTGCTGTTTGTTTGTTTGTTTGTTTAAATGGGAGAGAAATCAGGACCAATCTTTCAGCACATTTTGTTTGTTGATTTCAAAAGCACCCTAAATTCCATACTGTACAATGACACTATTTTCATAATTGTTCCCATAGTCATTAGCTGATCTTGACTGTTTCCAAAACACCAAAAAGGTTTGAACATAAGCATCACAGGAAAAAAAAAAAAAAAAAGCAGGGAAGGCTGGCCTGGAAAGAAGAAAAAGGTCCCAAGCAAACAAAGCCATCACATCCATTTCCACGTGACATGCTTTCCCTATTTCACTTTTTTTTTGTATTTTTTCCCTTAATCATATATTTAAACTTAAATTCATTTTGGAAAAAAATATGGATGGGGAATGAAATGTAAAAAAAAAAATGATTTGCCCTTCCCAAATTAAAGATTGATCGATTGATTGATTGATCTCAATTTTATTATTATATATAAATAACTCAAAGAACATGCCTAACACTTCTTCCTTCCTACCACAAAGAAGAGGGCATCAAACTATTTTCCAAAGCACCAGAGGGCGGGACAAGAAACAATGGATGGAAACTGATAAAAGAGAAAAGCAATCTGGAATTAAGGAGAAACTTCCTAACAGTGAGGACAATTAGCCAGTGGAACAGCTTGTCTCTAGAAATCTTCAGAGCTCCATCACTGGAAGCTTTTAAGAAGAGACTAGACAGTCACCTGTCTGATAGGGTATAGGTTCTCCTGCTTGAGCAGGGGGCTGGACTAGAAGACCTCCAAGGTCCCTTCCATCTCTGTTATTCTGTTCTACTCTGTTCTGTTCTGTTCTATTCCATTCCATTCTATGCCATGCCATGGCATGCCATTCTACTCTACTCTACTCTACTCTACTCTACTCTACTCTACTCTATTCTATTCTATTCTATTCTATTCTATTCTATTCTATTCTATTCTGTTCTGTTCCTAGTTTACCCACAATAACAACCCTGTAAAGTAAGTTGGGCCAAGAAAGTAGCTGGCCCAACCAGCTGCCTTTTGTACATAAGGCAGGAGTAGAACTCATAGTACCCCAAGTCATAGGCCAGCATCTTAGCCGCTAGACCAAATTGTACCTTCACAATTTTTCCATAAACGTGTCTTGCATTTAGTCACCATAATATTCACAATGTGCAGTAAGAACTCCACAATGAATTCATGGCAGTTTTGTCCCAAGGGTGCTTTTTCAAGAGGCAACTGGACTTTCTTGTTTTTTCTTTGAAGATGTTTCACTTCTCATCGAAGAAGCTTCTTCAGCTCTTGGATGACAAGTGAAATGTCTTCAAGGAAAAACAAGAAAGTCCAGTTGCCCCTTGAAAAAGCACCTTTGGGACAACCATGACCTGGATGACTGAGAATCTCCATAGATATGGCAGTTTAGAGGAGTTTTCAGAATCATGTCACTACAATATTTTTATTGTACTGTTCTACAAGAACAAAAGGGAATGCCCATCTTCTACTAAAGTATTTGAATTCACCTACAGTATATTCATTAAACACCAGTTTTTATGTCGGCTGGTTTTCAGTTGCAACTAAATAATTTTTGCATAGGGTCCTTGACACTCTCTGAGCTTGTTTGTTTGTTTGCAGACCTTTCATTCCCCAACTAGTAACAACATTGACGCAATTGATCAGTACAACAACTCTGATGATGTTACCTAGTTAGGTAATGAAACATCTGCAAGAAAACTGCCAAGTTCAGAGAGCGACAAGAACCTCACAGTTCAAGACTGTGCTACAGATATTCTCTTCTGTTGGCAAACATATTTTTGTTTGTGTTGGAATTCATGTTCTAAAATACAAGCTACAGGGCTACCATCTGGAGGACTTGAAACTTGAAACAGATTGGGAGCTTTCTAGAGCAAAGACAAAAAAGAGAGGCTGGGGGATTAAAAAAAGGGGGGGAACAATAATGAAATGAAATATTAACTACTATATTTCCTTCAATACTGCTTTCTTTAAACGTATTTGGGACTCATGCATTAAAAAAAAGAATAGGAAAATTTTATATGATCTAAAGATCTGAAGTGATGCTCTTAACTTTCTGGTGCTAGAAAATTCTTTCTCCTGAAACATGAAGTAGGCCTAATCTCCTGCAAGGCAACATGTTTTCAAGCACGCCATTTAAAAATATGTTTGCAAATTGTTTCTGCTGAATAAACACCCACAATGAAAGCAAATGCATGACCTGTCAAGCTAGAAGCTTTACCCATCTGCAAAATGGAATTTAATAATACTCAAGATTAAAAAATGGTGGTAGTGCTAGAAAATGAGAAGGGTTTATTCACAGAATAATAAACAATGCAATATTTTTTCTTCTTCTTAAATTTAGATGTAAGATTAGTTTAATCTGAACTGATGGGGTTGGCTGTCAGTTCTGACAACGTTTTTGTGCTGTGAGTTTTGAAGAGCTGTCTAATACTACATTCAAAGAGAGTGTAAGAGTCATTCAGTTGGAAACACCTATAAGCTGGGAACTTGTGAAATGTGACAATAATAACATAAACCAGGGATGGCCAACTTTTGCATTCTTGGGAACTGTTCTGTTTTCCTGGCAGTAGACAAGTGGCTGGACGTGAAGTTTGATGCTCAGACTGACTCCTTCCACAAGTGTTCATGCTTCATCATAAAGTTGACAGCTTGCTAGAGTAAGACTGTCAATATTTTGAAAGATCTATGCTCAAAAATACAGGATGTTCAATTGTGCAGTTACGTATTCCACACAGGAATTGTCAAAAACAACAGTAGGAGAAGGAGTGATCTAATATGATGGCAAACATTTTGTTCCCAGGAAATATTAAGCAAGAGAACATTTGAATTTTTTTTTAACAACCTGAAAACACTTCCAAGTTTTGTTTCTGTGAGTGAAACACCTATCGGATATTTTTCTTATCTTCTGACATGCAATTTGGTGGAAACGGCAGAAAAAAATTAGATCAGGGTTATGTTTATTTCTTTGTTTGTCTATACAATTTTTTTTTAAAAAAAATATGTTTTATTATTATTTTTACCTAATCACCTTAATATTTGGTAAACATCATGTTGTTTATACAATTTAGGTTCCCACAACCCTACACTTGGCCAGGCGTTCAGTCACTGATTAGTCAGAGAATGATTCAACCCCACTCTGAATTGAATTTTTGATTCAGTTGGAACTTGCAATTAGTTGGCTTTTAGAATGAGATTGGAAGGATTGAATTGATTAGATTTGAATTGTTGACTTCAATCCCCTCTCAAGCCCTCTTCCTTTGACTCAAAATTGGAGTAGTTTTTTTTTTCACATTGAGATCAAACTGAAGGACAAACTTTTTTTCTCATATTCATGAAATCCTTTCTTTTCTCCCTCCCTCCCTCCCTCCCTCCCTCCCTCCCTCCCTCCCTCCTTCCTTCCTTCCTTCCTTCCTTCCTTCCTTCCTTGGTCAATGTTATTGTTATTTTATATCTCTGAACTATAGAGTTATGAGCTTCAGAAAAAGGACCTATCCTTGCATATCAATAATATTATAAAGCTCTCCCACCAGTTGCATGCACACACACACACACACAGAGAGAGAGAGAGAGAGAGAGAGAGATGCAAATACGCACACAAACCTTTAGGAAAGCAAGTCATTAATTTCTGTAGAAATAACAGGAGGGGACAAGGGTTGTATATTATCTCTATTGGGAGTTACGATTAAAAGTATGTAACTGTATTGGAAAGAATGAGACAAGACTGGGAAGATCAAAAGCAACAGATGGCACTACACCAGGAGTGTAACTAACAGGAAATGTGACTTTTCTAAAGACAGTTTTAGAATGGAAGCCAAGTGTAACCTAGCAGATGAATTGTTGTTTTTTTTTAAAAAAAAAAACATGCTGAGATGAAGATCCTGGATGCAAAACAAGATAATATGGATGAACAAAAGTGCTTAGGAAGTTATTTTGTTCTGCAGGTAGATCAATGACAATAACAGTAAAGAACACCTGTATTTCTCCTGCCTATGTGATATTGCCTTTAGCTTGTTTCGGTTCATTAATGACATACATTTGAGATGCGCCTGGTCTAAAAGAACAACATGACATGAGAAAAACTATGGGGATTTTTTTTTCCTGTTTGGGTTGTTACACAGTATGAAGGCACATCTATACAAATATCATATACAGAAAATAGGTTACATATGTTTTTTGAAAGTATGACACACCCAACTGCAACCCTCCTTATCTTATGTAAGAGGCTAAAGACCTTACTCTTCCAGTTGGCTTGGGGTTCCAATGGAGGGAGGTTCACATTGTGTGTGTGTGTGTGTGTGTGTGTGTGTGTGTGTGTGTGTGTTGATATATTAACAAAAGATCTCACCCTCATGAATGAAGACAAATTTACATATCCCAGAGTAACACTGCAGGACCACAGCAGTGGTGGGATTCAAATATGTGAACAACCAGTTGTCTGTGTGGATGTCACTTCTGGAAGTCCGTTCTGGGCCTGGGCAACAAAAAATTAGTTACCGGTTCTGCTGACCTACTGCGAACTGGCTGAATCCCACCACTGGACCAAAGGTTTAGTCTTCTGAGTTTTCAGACATGACCTCAGAGAAATTCTCTCTAGCAGAAAGATCCCACTTTCTCCATTTCTCACCATATTCCACCCCTCCCCATCTTTTTATCTAGGTTGAGTTATTATAGTATTGTATTTGCATTGTTAGTTTTTGTATAGTTTTATCTTTTAATATGGTAAGCCACCAAGAGTTAATGTGGGTAAGATGGCTGGCTAATAACTGTTACAAACAAACAAACAAACAAAAATAAGTAGCCTACCTTATAGACATGGTGGGCAATCTAAAGATGCAGAGATTAATATCACCAACCCAAAATGCTTTCCTGCGGCCCCTAGATCTGTCTCTGATCAGCAAGAAGTGATGGCTTAGCTTCTTGCTGTTGGACATAGAAGACCTTTTTTAAAAAAAATAAATAAATTGAATTTTCTAAAATGAAACTTCACTTACAGCTCTGCTCCTTAAAATTAAGTATCACCCAAATTACCTCATCAGTCTACCCTCTGTGGTCATTGTCCATGCAAAAAAATGCTAAATATGGTCGTGGACATCAAAATTTTGGTTTACCCTGTACCTGATAGTCCTATGTTCAGCAGAAGTATAAAAATAGGGCCTAGATGTGTCTTTCCACTGTTCATGACATAATCATAATTAAGGGCTTCTGGGTGTTGAATATTCATCCATAGTGCCTGATCTAAAAGGATCAGAACAAACATCATTTGAGTCTCTGGTAAACATGTTCTGGAATTCATATGTGAATTGGCTTTGTGGTGATATCTATTAGTTGAATTATTCTTTTCTAATCTCTGGCAATCCCTTAAAAATCCTTCCTTCCTTCCTTCCTTCCTTCCTTCCTTCCTTCCTTCCTTCCTTCCTTCCTTCCTTCCTTTCGTCTCCTCAACTCCTGCACTTTTGTTTCTGTTTTTTAAGCTTTCTTTTCTTTTTTTCATTTCATTCTAAATATTAGTCTTTGTTTTTTTTATCTTTTATTTTATATTTTGTAATAAAGTTATTTTGGAAGAAGAAAGGAGAAAGAAGAAAGAAGAAAGGAGAAAGAAGAAATTTAGCAGGATAAGTGTGGTAGGCCTTTTCTCGAGGGCTGTATAAAAAGAAATTCTGCACCATGTAGAAATGCAGTTCTTCTCAGGTTATTTCTCACACTGAAATTAGAAAGCAAATGACATCAACATTTAATACCTCCCTGTGGTATTTTGCCACAGCAATAAAATATAGAAGTGAGGCAAGAGAAAGCTTGCTTTGTTTTCCTAAGTTGTTTGCCTAGAGGGACTCCAAGTGCAGCATGTGTTTTATCATGGGGAAACACACTAGCTATGAATGGGTGTGTTTTCTCTACTTGCTCACCATGCTATGAAAGATGCCTTTTACACTGACAAGCTTGCATGCTAGAATTAGAGAAAACATCCATTTGACAAGGCCTGTATACTGGAAGAGTCCTTGATCATCTGGATTGATCTCCTTCCCCTAGCATTCTGACATTTCTCTTCTGCTAGGGTCAGCACTGGATGTTAGAACCACTTCTGAAGGAGTAATGGTTTATGGACTTCAGGCAGATGAATATATGGAACAAGGGCTACAGGAAACGTCAGGAAAAAGAATGAGGGTATGAAACCCTTCGCCATGCATATGCATTAGATAATGAAATAAACAGACTACGTCCAGAGTTTAGGGACACGGTTCTAAATCTTTTTATATTGCCAAGCTTCTTTTTGCACTGGGAAGTCTGTGTCTCATAAGTCTGTGGCTAGCAATCTCTATAGAGGTAGCTTCAGTGAAACCACACTACACCTTTTGAGTTTAAAAGCAAACCAAGGGTGGTATTTTCCAAGTTTGCTACTGAGGTGCATCAATCTGAAAAAGAATCTCCCATGACTATTCTCCTGAATGATGCTGCACCAGAAAAAAAAAAAAAAAACATCTATTTTATATGTCTTTGTTCCACCCAATACATAGTGATGTGTTGTTCCTTAACTGTTAAAATAGGTTTAAAATAGAAGGCTTAGACAGTGGTAGATGGCTTGAAACCATTATCCTGAAGTCATGAAATTCACCGAGTGATTTTGATATTCATACTTTTTTAAGCTATTCTGACTTACAGATTTGCATATACACAGCAAATGTTTATGTACATAAATACATGCAAGGACAAAGAGAGCTATTAAAACTATGAGCTATAAAATTTAGCAAGCTTTGTTTCCAAGGGAAAATAAAATTGATTATTGAATCCTCTTACTTGTCATTGCATTGTAATTTAATTTAATTAAAGTCAAAATGAAAGGAGGGCTAGGAGTCAGAACGCCATCTATTATTTACTGATTGTGTCTTTCTTATTATTGAACTTACAACGAGGTGAATTATTAATTAAACAATTCCAAACTAATATGTTGCAATCTGCTATGGGAAGAAGAAGAAGAAGAAGGAGAAGGAGAAGGAGAGAAGGAGGAGGAGAAGGAGGAGGAGGAGGAGGAGGAGGAGAAGGAAAAGGAGGAGAAGAAGAAGGAGAAGAAAAGAAGAAGAAGAGGAAGAAGAAGAAGAAGAAGAAGAAGAAGAAGAAGAAGAAGAAGAAGAAGAAGGAGAAGGAGGAGAAGGAGAAGGAGAAGGAGGAAGAAGAAGAAGAGGAGGAGGAGGACAAGGAGGAGGAGGAGGAGGAGAAGAAGAAGAAGAAGAAGAAGAAGAAGAGGAAGAAGAAGAGGAAGAAGAAAGGAGGAGGAGAAGAGAAGGAGGAGGAGGAGGAGGAGGAGGAAAAGAAAGAGAAAAAGAAAAAGAAAAAGAAAAAGAAAGAAAGAGAAAGAGAAGGAAAAGGAAAAGGAGAAAGAGAAAGAGAAGGAGAAGAAGGACAATTTAGCTTTTAAAGAAAAAATAAAATAAATTTTATAAAACTCTTATTCATGAAGACTGGTGACATACATCTGGGGCCATTTGGCCTTTCAGATTTTAAAAACTTTTTTTTTTTAGACATTCTTGGTTTTCAATCCTACAGATGGAGAGAAAAGAAAGAAGAAGGAGGGCACATGCTTCTTGTTTGGATTGGGACCAAGACCCTTTCACAAATAAAGATCAAAACCAATGAATCAGTTGCAAATGATCTACTAAACATAATGTGTTTTGATTCTTTAACTACAAGATAATATATTCCATAGTGCTCTTCCATGGCAACATTAGGCATATTGGGTGGGGGAGAATCAAACCAAACAAATCTATCTGAGAGCAAGAGTTTTAGTAGGTTAATTCAAAAGTTCTAAAACAATATATACGCATGTCAGAGATGCTGGAAAAGGAGAAGAGTGGGTGAAAACTCACCAGCAGATGCATTCATTTAGAACCTGGCACATCATACATGGACTGGCGACGTATATTAACATTTCACTTACATTAGTAAAACAGAGTAAAATATAAATGTTAAAAAGACCTGTGTTCAAATGCCAATGTCTAGGCCAGGGGTCTTCAAACTTGGCCCTTTTATGATTTGTGGACTTCAACTCCCAGAATTCCTCAGCCAGGCACGCTGGCTGAGGAATTCTGTAAGTTGAAGTCTACAAGTCATAAAAGGGCCAACTTTGAAGACCCCTGGTCTAGGCCATCTAAGCATTGATGTGCAGCATCATTTATATTTTTTTAAAAAAAATCAGGTACTGGACCAGCATATGTCCTCAGCTTACAGCCGATTGCACTGTGATCTACAGTTTGATGTGGGGGAGGGAGGGGGCTGCAATCACACTGAGGGGAGACTACTAGGCCCTATTTATACAGAGAGTCCCAGCAGAAGTCATGGGAGGTGTGACTCCCATTCAGAATTGTCCATTGCTTATGCAGTAGTTCAAAATCTGGCACTGTTTTTTTGTGCCAGATCATTTATATGTCTTCTTATGTCTGGATGTCCAGATATCCATTTGGCTTTCCATTGGAAATTAATGATAAAATTGTTGGACAGATGTTGAGCAAGTGGGAGGCTTGTTGGATTTCAGAGAAATGAGGAAGGTTGGTTTACGGGCAGAGATTATATGAAACCCAGAAGAAAGTGAAGACAGTTAGAAATGCTGACATAAAAATAACAAACTGTTATTGATCAGTATATTGTATATTGATGACCCTGAGAATACTCTACTCCCGATAAACCGATGTGTTTCATTTTTTTTAAAAAAAATGTGGTGGGTTTGAATACTGCTGGGCATAATATTAACAATTATGAATCACCATAATAATATCCTACAATGGATGCTATACAGGAAGAAGAATATTTCTACTAGTCTCTGACTGTAAGCAAACTGACAAGAAAATTGTAATTTTATTATTTTAGCCACGTTTCTCTGTTTTGAAAGCAAACATAATATTGAATTTTTATATGGGTGCATGAAAGTTCTTCCTAAAATTGCCTTCCTTCAATACTAATATAGTTAGGGCACTTCTCCGAAGACAGTCAATGTGCAATTCAATAGCAAGCCTGGGAAAAAAAATGGAATTAAAATTGCATTTATGTGATTAGTATCTTCTTCTTCATTATCGCTATCACGATCGTTCTGATTCACAGTCGGCTTTATCTTCTTTGCTTTGTATTTTTCCATTTAAAAGCTTTACACACTTTACAAACCGATCATGCAGATTGGGGGGAAAATATTCAC
The DNA here is from genome assembly GCF_016545835.1 of Crotalus tigris. NCBI lineage: Eukaryota > Metazoa > Chordata > Lepidosauria > Squamata > Viperidae > Crotalus > Crotalus tigris. The sequence continues at coordinate 220,146 of NW_024100456.1, forward strand.
CCTCACATTAGCATATGTGAACATGCATCCAATTATATGCATCCAACATATTGCATCCAGTACTGGTCACCACGATATAAAAAAATAATGTTGAGACTCTGGAAAGAGTGCAGAGAACAGCAACAAAGATGATTAAGGACCTGGAGATTAAAACGCCATGAAGAACGATTGCAGGAATTGGGTATGTCCAGCCTAGTGAAAAGAAGAACAGTGGTGGGATTCAGGTAGTTTGCACCAGTTCGGCAGAACCGGTAGCTAATTTTTTGTTGTCCAGGCCCAGAATGGACTTCTGGAAGCTGCATCCACACAGAGAACTGGTTGTTCACATATTTGAATCCCACCATTGACTAGGGATAACGTTATAGCAGGGTTCCAATATTTGAGGGGCTCCCCTAAAGAAGCAGGGGCAGGTCCAACCTATTTTCAAAAGCACCAGTCAGCAAGACAAGAAGCAATGGTTGTAAACATGAACAAAGAGAGAAGCAATAGTGGTGAATATCTGTAGCTTGAGCATAGAATGAGGGTGAAGATTCATTCTCTGAGTTTGTGTGTTATTTTCCAAATGTTTTGTTACCAGGCTAGGTAACATCTTCAGTGGAGTTTAGGGGATGCCAATGTCAGTGTTCTACTTATATAAGGGCTTTGGGTGTGGGAGTGTCAAGTGGGTGGTCTTGTGATGGGCCAGGTGTGAGTCATCAAAGAGAGGCTTATGATGTGCTTTATGGTGTGCTTTACGTGGAGCCTTGAGCCCACTTCCATTATTTATGCAGCAGTCTGCAATGCTGAAGCAGTAGGTGAGAACTTAAATGGACTCCAGAAGATGGTAGAGGACAGGAAGACCTGGAGGAACATTGTCCATGGGGTCGCGATGGGTCGGACATGACTTCGCAATTAACAACAACAACTGCAATGCCACAATTCTCGCAGCCTGTATGCCAGCAGTATGATACTTTTAAACAGCTGCATTTATTTCTCTTTCTTATCTGCCAAGGGAAGGAACCAATTCATTCCTGGCTAGTCTTTTTAAATTATGGACATGGCAAATAGAAGCTAAATTATATTTACGTCTCTGTAAAAATGTGTCGAATGGGCACCCAAATCTGAGAAACAGTATCAGAGTTATGAGAAGAGTATGAGATTTATTTTTTATATATGTATGTATAAAAGGGGGAATGTACAAGCTGATAACCATGTAAGCCAATTGAATAACAAATAACAGGGTTGAACAGGACCTTGCATGTCTTCTAGTCCAGCCCCCTGCTCAAGCAGGAGACCCTATATTATTGTGAATTATCACAAGACCCATCACAAGACACATCACCAGCCTCCCACTGATGTCTTACTCCTGACCCACTAATTCACACCCTTCAATGACCTTGTCCTAAAGTACCTCCCCATCACAAGCCCCTCTCTGATGACTCACATCTGGCCCATCGCAAGACCCTCACTTGACACTCCCACACCTGAAGGCCTTATATACCGTATTTTTCCATGTATAAGATGCTATTTCTTTTCCTGCAAATACCCTGTACAAAAATCAGGTGCATCTTATATAAGTGAAGAGTCTTATTCACAGAAAAATAATGGTAACCTCCGCAGCCCAGGGCATGCCTGTGCGGGTTGCCATGCCATCTGATGCAGGTGTCAAGCCCCTATGGGCTTGACATTAATCGGAGGGCGGAGGGAGCAAGATTGTTGGCTGGCCAAATGTCTGGATTTGCCGGCTCAGCTGTTCTAATTCATCATCTTCAGGCTGGTGTTTTTGGCTTCGTGCTTCTAGGAACAATGTGTGATCGTAGCTGTTTCTTCCTTTTAACTGCCAGTGGGGGTATGAACTGATTGGATGAGAGCTTGGCTGTGTTCTGATTGGATGGAGGTATGTTCTGATTGGTTAGGAGCTTGGCTGTGCTCTGATTGGATGGGGGTTGGCTGTGCTCTGATTGGTTGGGGGAGTGTTCTGTTTTGGTGGGGGCTTTGTTGTGCTCAGGTTAGTCTGAGTTGCACGGGGATGTGAGATGGTGAACTGCATTACTATTGTTTGGCTTCGGGTTCGTGTTCGTGCCTCATCTTCATGGTGGGTGTCAGTTTGCTTCATGTATGGATTGGAGGGGTTTAAAGTGGCTAATGATGCAGCTGTGGTCTGGCTTCTGGTTTGTGGTTGTGCCTCATCATTGGTGTGGGTTTGGGTTTGCTTTTTGTATGGACGTGTGGTGGTGACATCCTGGATGGCTTTTGTGAGTGTGGGTTTGGTGTCATTCATTGTGTTAGGGACTCACTTGTCAATAAGGGTGGGTTTCCAAATGGCTGGTAGGCGGGAGGTATTATCTCGTTTGTTCATGCTGTATGGGCATTTTTCTATCTCGATGGCTTCTCTGATTATTCTGTTATTAAAGTGTTCAGTTTTGGCGATAGTTTTGGTCTTTTTAAAGTCAATTTCATGTCCTGTGATTTTAAGGTGTTGGACCAGGGAAGAACTTGGTTCCTCTTTTTTGACTGAGTTCTTATGTTCTTCAATGCGTGCACTTATTCTTCTGTTGGTTTGTCCGATGTATGTGGTGGGACAAGCGGTGCATGAGATTTCGTATACTCCTTGGTTTTCTAATTATTTCTAAGTATACAAAATCCCATGCACCGCTTGTCCCAGCCAAGCTCTCATCCAATCAGTTCATACCCCCACTGGCAGTTAAAAGGAAGAAACAGCTATGATCACACATTGCTCCTAAAAGCACGAAGCTGAAAACACCAGCCTGAAGATGACGAATGAGACTTCGTCAAAACGTCGCCAAGACACTTCCAATTTGACGCTGGAGAAAACCCGAATGACCAAAGACCTACATACAAACACCCGCGAAAACCTCAGAAAACATATATATATATATACACACATACATACTTATATACATACATACATACATACATATAAAATAAATCTCATACTCTTCTCATAACTGTTTCTCAGACTTTGGTGCTCATTCGGCACAGTTTTTACAGAGAAGTAAATATAATTTAGCTCATATTTGCTATGTTCATAATTTAAAAAGACTAGCCAGGAATGAATTGGTTCCTTCCCTTAGCAGATAAGAAAGAGAAATAAATGCAACTGCTTAAAAGTATAATACTGCTGGCATACAGGCCGGGAGAATTGTGGCATTGCAGACTGCTGCATAAATAATGAAAGTGGGCTCAAGGCTCCATGTAAAGCACACCATAAATCATTCTAGAACAGTCAGTAATATGTGTCTGCTTGTGAGTTTGCTGTCTCCTTCCCATGACCTTTCATCTTATGTCCTATTATGAAGTTTCTGTTTGGTGCAATTGATCGGGTCGGCTTTTTCTCTTGCAGGATGCCAAATTGCTTACAGATTACAAGCAAACTTGCAGAGGTTCTTATCAGTTTGAAAAGTTAATTCAGAGGAAAGAAGCTGGCAAGGACAAGATTACAGATTCTGCCTCTTGTCTTTTCTCGTATGCAGATGAGATGGCTTTGCTGTATTTTTAAATAAAAAATGGCCCCGGTTAAAATCTATCCAGAGCAGAACCAGAAATATCTAGCCTTGCAGAGGAAAAAAAAAAGGGAGGAAAAAGGTTTTAGCAGCTTGGTGCTTTGGGGACCTCAATTTGAAAAAGAGTTACAGACGTGGAATCCATACACTTCAGGCGGTCTGTTCTGGGCCTTGCGAAAAAGGGCTAGGACAGTGATGGCGAACCTTTTAGAGATCGAGTGCCCAAAAACCACCATGCCTCTGCCTCTCCCTTCCACACACACCCCACTCCGCCTCACCTCACCCAACCCCCTGCCCTGCCCCCATCCCCACTCCACCTCACCCTGCCCACCTGCAGGGCTACCCACTGATCTCCACGGCAGATCATCCAGGTGGCCCAGCAGCACCATGGTAGCCATGCCCTATGCTTGTGCTTTGCAGCATACAACAGGGCGCAAGGACAGAGTCTTGTCCCCGCTGCCTGGCTGCCATGTCCTTGGCTGCACTGCTCCACATGGGTCACAACTGGGGGCAACTCTCCTCCGGGGGGGGGCTGCTGGTGAGGAAGAATCCGAGGGGGGAGGTGAGGCTGGGACAATGGCATACATGCCCACAGAGAAGGCTCTGAGTGCCACCTCTGGCATGCGTGCCATAGGTTTGTGTTAAGGCATCAACCAGTTCACCGAAGTCAACAAAAGATTAGCTGCAGGTTCTACCAAACTGGTGAGAACTGGCTGAATCCCACCACTGCATCCCTCCCTCAGTCATTTGACTTCATCAGGTGCTGAGTAACTGGCCCACCTTGATGGCCATTTGCAGCCTCTTACGGTCATGTGACTGTGTTTTACACATATTTTTGCCCAAAATTGGCATTTACTGCCAGTTTTTCGCAAAACCAGCCAACTGTTTACAACACAGTCCTTTCTGCAGTTCCAAGAAGGTACCACAACCATTTGCGCTATTTAGGTGACCATGAGGGCATAGATAAACCTCCAAGTGGCCTCAACGATTCTCAGAGAGAGTGCTAATGACCAGATGACTGCAAGGGAAAAAAAAATCCTTACATTCTCCCCCATTCATTCAAAAATGAAGAAACTTCTTGGATGAGAAACGAAACATTTTCCAGCAAAAATAAAGAAATCCCAATTGCCTTTTGAAAACAGAAAACAAAAAGAAACACATTTGGATCCTAAAGGAATGCTTTGTTTGCTTGCCACAACAATCCAACTTTATAAAAAGTATCCCACTTTGGAGATCTTTAAGCAAAGCAATTATGCTGGATAACTCCTGATTATTAATTGCTACACGGCCTCTTAAAAGAGAATTGCAAGCTGTGAACCATCTTAAACTATGTGTTAATCATTAATTTTAATAATGGGGGAGGGGTGAATATCGAAGTAAGATGAATGTGTTTGCATGTTGCCATTTGTAACATTCCTGTTAAGAGGTGGCTGCAGTCAGCGCATTAATGGGCTTGGCCCTTTTCTAATTTACAATTCTCTCCGCACTTTAACAAGATCCACGGTTCAGCCTGTAAAACAATTGTTATGGTAAACTGACTTTTGAAAATTAGCTACACACCAATTGGTCCAGAAACCTATTCCCCTGGACTAGTCATGCACAAAATACCTTTGTGGAAAACCTTTTCCAAGTGGGTGATGACTGGAACAACTCCAAATATTGGCCTGCTGAGGCTCCTCGCGTGACTGCCAGGGACACATCCTTCTACTCCATAATCTTAAACCATACAGGCAGGAGGGGGAGGGGAAAAATACGCACTCTTGATCTAATTTCAAATCTGCATGCCATTTTAGATAAATGCCTCTCTTTTCAGGTTTTTGTTCTCAAGGAGCGATGCAAATCTAAAAGGACAAGGTGTGTTTGTTCTTCTTTGCATGAAAGGATTTGTCACTATTCTCCTTCCTTCCGGATTGATTTCAAATGGTTAATGAGAGATTTCAACTGGATGCAGAGACAAAGCGCCTGAAGGCAGGACAAGAAGCAACGGATGGAAACTAATCAAGGAGAGAAGCAACCTAGAACTAAGGAGAAACTTCCTGACAGTGAGAACAATTAACCAGTGGAACAGCTTGCCTCCCGACATTGTGAATCCTCCAACACTGGAAGTCTTTAAGAAGAGACTGACAGCCATTTTTCTGAAATGGTATAGGGTTTCCTGCCTGAGCAGGGGGTTGGACTGGATGACCTCCAAGACCCCTTCCAACTTTATTATTATTATTATTATGGATCATCACACAGTCAGCCAGATGTTCAGACTGGATTTGGCATTTTGTCTACCTATCGAGTCCTTACCCAGGACCTAGGATAGACAGATGTGGATGTTTGATGGTATTACAGATATCGTCGCAGGATGGAAGCAGTTCCTAATAAGGCCGCCTTTTGCAATTGACTAATAGCGAATTTGTCAATGCCAATGGTGTTCAAGTGGTGCTCCAGTTGTTTTGGGATTGCACCCAAGGAGCCTATTACTATTGGTACTACCCTGGCTTGCTTTTGCCACAGTCTTTCTATTTCTATTTGTAGGTCTTTGTATTTTGTTATCTTCTCCAGTTCTTTCTCTTCTATTCTGCTGTCTCCAGGCACTGCCACGTCCACTATCCAGACTTTTTGTCTTTCTTATCGACAATTGTTAAGTCTGGGGTGTTATGTTGCAGATGCTTGTCTGTTTGAATTCTGAAGTCCCAGAGCAGTTTAATTTTATCATTGTCTATGACTTTCTCTATTTTATGATCCCACCAGTTTTTGCTTACAGGCAAATGATATTTTTTGCAGATCTTCCAATGCACCATTGTTGCTACTTTGTCATGCTGCTGCTTGTAATCAGTCTGTGCAATCTTCTTGGAACAGCTTACCAAGTGGTCCACTGTTTCTTCAGCTTCTTTGCATAGGCGGCACTTACTGTCTTTTGCTGTCTTCTCAATTTTGACTTTGTATGCATTATTATTATTATCATTATCATTATCATTATCATTATTATTATTAATTGGGTATGTCTAGTCTAGTCTAATGAAGACCAGGGGTGACATGATAGCAGTGTTCTAATATCTCAGAGGCCGCCACAAAGAAGAGGGGGTCAAGCTATTCTCCATAACACCTGAAGGCAGGACAAGAAGCAATGGATGGAAACTAATCAAGGAGAGAAGCAACCTGGAACTAAGGAGAAACTTCCTGACAGTTAGAACAATTAATCAGTGGAACAACCTGCCTCCCGAAGTTGTGAATCCTCAAACACTGGAAGTTTTTAAGAAGAGACTGGACAACCATCTGTCTGAAATGGTATAGGATTTCCTTTCTAACCAGAGGGTTGGACTAGATGACCTGCAAGGTCCCTTCTCTTTCTGTTCTATTCTCAATAACAGAATTGCAGTGTTGAAAGGGACCTTGGGAATCTTTTTAATAGCAAAATTGGCTGATGCCACACAAACTGAGTCCCTCTTTGAAAAGTAGCAAGTAGTGCTGACTACAATTAACAGAATAACAGAGTTGGAAGGGATCTTGGAGGTCTTCTAGTCCAACCCCCCACTCAGGCAGGAGAACCTATACCACCTCAGACAAGTGACTGTCCAAACTCTTCTTAAAAAACTCCAGTGATGGAGCACCCACAACGTCTGAAGGCAAGCGGTTCCACAGGTTAATTGTCCTCCCTGTTAGGAAGTTTCTCCTTAATTCCACATTGCTTCTCTCCTTGATTAGTTTCCATCCATTGTTTCTTGTCCTGCGTTCTGATGCTTTGTAAAATAGGTTGCCCCTGCCCACTTTGTGGCAGCCCTTCAGATATTTTCCAGGAGCCATGAAATAGACAAGGACAGAAGACAAATTCTGCTTGCCCAACGTGCTGAAATTTGGGGCTGCTCTGAAATGAATGTATATAATAACAGAATATAGACATCAAAATAACCATCGGATTGGGAACACAGCTACTAAGTGTTAGTAGATGATGGTTAGAGCACCACTAGCATGGCTTCAGTAAGTGAAATTTGATTTGTGCCTAAAGTGCTTTTTTTTCAAAAGTCAACTGGACTTTGTTTTTCCTTGAAAATGTTTCCTTTCTCATCCAAGAAGCTTCTTCAGAGCTGAAAAAGCTTCTTGGAGGAGAAACGAAACATCTTCAAGAAAAAAAAAAAAAAAAGTCCAGTTGCCTTTTGGAAAAGGACTTTGGAGACAACCATGACCTGGATGACTGAGAATCTCTGTTGACCTTTGAATTCTTTCTGTAGCCTTTCTCTGGGTACCATCAGTATGCCAGTATCCCTGCACTGAAAGTAAGAATTGACCTAACAATTAGAATTGGTGAAATAATAACAAAAGCAGCAAGAAGCAATCATAGTAATACATAATATTATAATGAAATGATTGATTAATTGATTGATTGATGATGATGCAATATTAGTAGGTGCCAAGCTGAAAACATCATTTCACTCATCTTCATGCAATTGACCTTAAACAAGTATATTTGTGTATGTATGTGGGTATCTCTCCGAGGAAAATACATATGGATTATGAGAAATAATGTATCCTACTTTTAATTTATTTCTAAAAAATCTTTCTCCTTTCTTCCTTCCTTTCTTCCCTCCCTTCCTCCTTCCCTTCCCCTCTCTCTCTCTCCTTCCTTCCTTCCTTCCTTCCTTCCCTCCCTCCCTCCCTCCCTCCCTCTTTCTTTCTTTCTTTCTTTTTCTTTCTTTCTTTCTCTCTCTCTCTCTCTCCCCCTCCCTCCCTCCCTCCCTCTCTCCCCCTTTTAAATATATTAAGCAAAGATGTACGAATATGTTTCCCAAATCAAAAGTATGTTACAGTTTATGAGTAAATTATGCCTTATTTTAAAATGCTAATATAGTCCATTTACAGTTCATTGGCTATTTGGGGAAGAGAATGATTGTTAGGTCACATTTTGACCACTTTATGTCATTGACATCATCGTGGAGTTAACACAATTGGTGTCCTTTGCAGTAATGCCTTGGTGTAATTGCCACTAACCCATTAAATTGGGGAGTGGCAGCTTAAGCTTTAAACAGAAAATGAGCTTGTTGTGTCCTGAGGTCCACTAAATGGAGATTTCTCTAAACTGAGGGCTTGCTCTATTAGCCAGACTGGATTGCAATAATTGAAAAATGAGTGTTCAGTTGGATCAGGTGATATAAAAAAGACTTTTGTGACGCTTCTGTGGGAAATAATCAAGCAGACACGAAACTGGTTGAGGGATATATTAACATTGGACTTAAAGTTAAAACCTGAACTCTTCTTGTTGGGAATAACAACAGAAAAATACGACAAGGGAACAATCTACCTGCTGCTACACATCCTGACTGCAGCTAGTCTTGCTTTTGCGCAAAAATGGAAGAGCAAGAAAATTCACTCAGAGGAAGAGTTAATCCATAAAATATTAGCATGTGCGGAAATGGACAGGCTCACAATGATATTAAAAGACAAATGTGGATCAGTTTATTATGAAACCTGGGATAAATTTTACCACTGGAGGAATTCAAAGAGGACGGTTGGGATTAAAGATGAATGTTAAGATAGAAATATATGTTATTTTAGAATAAGTATGTATATAAAACTTAGATGTATATGTAGAGATGAAGAATTGATTGTAAAAAGTGGAATAATCTGATAAGAATGCATATATATGTTTTCTGAGGTTTTCGCGGGTGTTTGTATGTAGGTTTTCGCGGGTGTTTGTATGACACCCTCCATGAAGATGAGGCACGACCACGAAGCCAAAAAATAGCAAGGCAGCCCAAAATCTTAAACCCCCCTGCAACTCAGACTAACCTGAGCACAACCAAACAGAACACTCCCCCAGCCAATCAGAGCACAGCCAAGCCCCTAACCAATCAGAACACACCTCCACCCAATCAGAACACAGCCAAGCTCCCACCCAATCAGTTCATACCCCCACTGGCAGTTAAAAGGAAGAAACAGCTAAGACCACACATTGCTGCTCAAAGCACGAAGCTGAAAACACCAGCCTGAAGATGACGAATGGGACTTCGTCGAAACGTTGCCAAGACACTTCCAATTTTATGCGGGAGAAAACCCGAACAACCAAAGACCTACATATATATATATATATATATATATATATAATATATATATATATCTTTTTGGTTGTTCGGGTTTTCTCCCGCGTAAAATTGGAAGTGTCTTGGTGAAACGTCGCCAAGACACTTCCAATTTTATGCGGGAGAAAACCAGAACAACCAAAGACCTACATACAAACACCCGCGAAAACCTCAGAAAACATATATATATATGTATGTGTGTGTGTATATATATATATATATATATATATATATATATATATATATATATATAGTATGTTTGTTTTCTGAGGTTTTCACAGGTATTTGTATATAGGTCTTTGGTTGTTCGGGTTTTCTCCTGCGTAAAATTGGAAGTGTCTTGGCAACGTTTCGACGAAGTCACATTCGTCATCTTCAGGCTGGTGTTTTTAGCTTCTTGCTTTGAGCAGCAATGTGTGGTTTTAGCTGTTTCTTCCTTTTAACTGCCAGTGAGGGTATGAACTGATTGGATGGGAGCTTGGCTGTGTTCTGATTGGGTGGAGGTGTGTTCTGAATGGTTAGGGGCTTGGCTGTGCTCTGATTGGCTGGGGGAGTGTTCTGTTTGGTTGTGCTCAGGTTAGTCTGAGTTGCAGAGGGGTTTAAGATTTTGGGGTTAGGGAGTCGTTTGTCAATAAGGGCAGGTTTCCAAATGGCTGGTAGGCGGGAGGTATCATCTCGCTTGTTCATGCTGTGTGGGCGTTTTTCTATCTCGATGGCTTCTCTGATTATTCTGTTATTAAAATGTTCACTTTTGGCAATGGTTCTGGTATTTTTAAAGTCAATTTCATGTCCTGTGGCTTTAAGGTGTTGGACCAGGGAAGATGTTGGTTCCTCTTTTTTGACTGAGTTCTTATGTTCTTCAATGCGTGCACTTATTCTTCTGTTGGTTTGTCCGATGTATGTGGTGGGACAAGTGGTGCATGGGATTTCGTATACTCCTTGATTTTCTAATTCAATTTTATTTTTTTGTTGGTGTGTGTATCTGTCTTGACAGCCCTATGCAGAATCCATCACCTCACACGTAAAAAATTCATTCCAGTTTATAGAGATCATAAAGAAACAAAGCTTACAGCCCAGCGACCTACTAGTGAGCTTCGATGTCATATCCCTCTTCACCCAAGTGCCTATCAAAGAAGCCTTGACAGCTATTCAAAACAAATATAACCCCCCCAAACACATCTTAGATCTGACCAACCACTGCCTATCCAACACATACTTCATCTATAATGGACAAAAATACAAACAAACAGAAGGAGCACCCATGGGATCACCCCTCTCACCTGTCATTGCCAACCTCTACATGGAACACTTTGAAACCCAAGCTCTAGAAAAATCGGATCACAAACCCAAACTCTGGCTCAGATACGTAGACGACACCTTCATAATCTGGCCACATGGGAAAGAAAAACTGGACAACTTCCTCACACACCTCAACAGCCTACACCCCAAAATACAGTTCACCATGGAAACAGAAGCTAACAACCAACTTCCCTTCCTGGATGTCTTAGTCTACAAGAAATCCAATGGCTCCCTAGGACACACCATCTACCAGAAGAAAACACACACAAACCGCTATCTGCACGCTCTCTCACACCACCACCCAGCACAGATCAACTCTGTAGCCAAGACACTCATCTCCAGAACAAAACGCTTAGCTGACGAACAACACCTAAAACCCGAACTACACACTCTCACCAATGTACTAACATCCAATGGATTCCATAGAAATAAGATTACAAACCTAATCCAAAAAGAAACCCCCACTAAAATCCAAGACAAAGAACAAGAAAACGGCAAAGCCCTCCTCCCATACATAAAAGGCACCACAGACAGAATCAGTAAGATCCTCCATAAACACAACATCAAAACAGCATTCTGCACACACAGAAAAATATCCACCATCCTTAGAAACCCCAAAGATAAAATTGAATTAGAAAATCAAGGAGTATACGAAATCCCATGCACCACTTGTCCCACCACATACATCGGACAAACCAACAGAAGAATAAGTGCACGCATTGAAGAACATAAGAACTCAGTCAAAAAAGAGGAACCAACATCTTCCCTGGTCCAACACCTTAAAGCCACAGGACATGAAATTGACTTTAAAAATACCAGAACCATTGCCAAAAGTGAACATTTTAATAACAGAATAATCAGAGAAGCCATCGAGATAGAAAAACGCCCACACAGCATGAACAAGCGAGATGATACCTCCCGCCTACCAGCCATTTGGAAACCTGCCCTTATTGACAAATGACTCCCTAACCCCAAAATCTTAAACCCCTCTGCAACTCAGACTAACCTGAGCACAACCAAACAGAACACTCCCCCAGCCAATCAGAGCACAGCCAAGCCCCTAACCATTCAGAACACACCTCCACCCAATCAGAACACAGCCAAGCTCCCATCCAATCAGTTCATACCCTCACTGGCAGTTAAAAGGAAGAAACAGCTAAAACCACACATTGCTGCTCAAAGCAAGAAGCTAAAAACACCAGCCTGAAGATGACGAATGTGACTTCGTCGAAACGTTGCCAAGACACTTCCAATTTTACGCGGGAGAAAACCCGAACAACCAAAGACCTATATATATATATATATATATATATATATATATATATATATATATATATATATAAATCTATGTCCATTGTCTTTCAGAAGAACATCAAGAGATTGATTTGGTCTAGGGAGGACTGTGGCACAGAGCCTGCTTCCCTTTTTTCATTTTGTGTCATGTCTCTTAGATTGTCAGCCTGCAGGTAAGACTTGTCTCTTTCAATGTCTGTTCAGTGCTTGGAAAATTGTAATGCTCTATATACCTTTAACAACAACTGTCTTTGCAGTTATTTGCTGCTAGAACAAATAAACAGAAATGTATCAAGCACAAGCAGAAGGTTGAGAGGAAAACACCAGAGCAAACCTGTGCAGTAAAATCCACAATCCTTCGGTAACGCTCCAATCAGGAGCACTTATTTAAGTGATTCCATTCTCTCTTTCTCCTGTACCAGTCTAAATGCAGCTCATTTTCTCTTTAAAAAAAAAAAAATTCCTTCTTTAATGGCTCCTGAGTCCCCAGAGTAAAGAATAACCCAGTGGGAAAAAGAATTCAGCTCCTGGAAAATATGAGATAAGTAATTGCTATCATTTTTGAATATTCATGTAAACTATCAAAATCATCTTGGCACCGAATCTATGAATTGTTATTACTCTCCAGATGTTAACAGAGCATCTACAGCCAATTCTAGTAGTGGCAAAATGTTGATTTATGGGCAATGTTTTCATCTCAGCCATGTCTCCATTACATGCCTATGTTTCAACGCTGAATATTGAGTTATTGGCATAGGTCCCTGGGGTTCTGGACCTTAAATAAAGTATTTTTTTCTGTGGAACCACTTTCATTTAGAAGTTGTGGGTGCTCCACCACTGGAGGTTTTCCAGAAAAAAAATTGGACAGCTGTTTATCCAGAGTGTTATAGATCCCTTCCATCTCTGATATTTTGTTAGTATCATTATACACTAACACAGCCCTTTTCCTATCCTCATTCAGCAGTATGTATAATATGGCAGGGTAACAGAAACCTAAATATTCCTGTTTTCACCACACCCAGGTAGATTCATCTATATTATATGGAATAATATAAGGTCTCCTGCTGATGCAAGGGGTTGAACTAGAAGACCTCCAAGATCCCTTCCAACTCAGTTATTATGTTTTCTTAAGTCAACGGAAAACCACTTTTGAGTTGTTTTCAAGAAACTATATGGATGCATCTACTGACTCATCTGGAATCAAGCTTGTTTCACAAAAAAGGAGTAAAGAAATCCTTCAGAATCTTCTTAGGAAGAAAACACTCATGAGCTGTGCTCCCAGCTTTGTTACTACATGTCTTAACTTTGTAGTTATGTAATTAAGTGGATTGTGCTTGGTAGGAATTCATTAAGAAATGGAGACTGCATTCTGTAGATGTTTACCCAATGTCTGACCAAGTTCCAGGGAAACAAGATCAGCTTCTACAAGACTAGCAAACATTTCAATAATGAAACTTCAGGAAAAGGGTGCTTTTTCAGGAAGCAATTGGTGGTTGTTGTTGTTGTTGTTGTTGTTGTTGTTGTTGTTGTTCTTCTTCTTCTTCTTCTTCTTCTTCTTCTTCTTCTTCTTCTTCTTCTTCTTCTTCTTCTTCTTCTTCTTCTTCTTCTTCTTCCTCTTCCCCTTCTCCTCCTCCTCCTCCTCCTCCTCCTCCTCTTTCTTTTGAAGATGTTTTGCTTCTCATCCAAGAAGCTTCTTCAGCTCTGACTGGATGGTAGAGAATAGAAGGATTTATACTCTTTGCAGACAGTTAGTTGTTTGCATTCTTTTAGAGAGTTGTTGAGGCCATTTGAAGGTTTACCTGTGTCCTCAGGACTACCAGAACCATTTGTGCTTCAGTTTGAGATGCAGACAACACAGATTCATCCCCAATAGTCTGCACCTGTTTTCAACAGTGAAGGGACATAGGGCAGAAAATATCCTGCAGCCAAGAAGGATCCACATATGTTTGCACTACTCAGGTAACCTGAGGACACAGATAAACCTCCAAATGGCTTCAACAACTCTCTAAAAGAAGGCAAATGACCAGCTGTCTGCAAGGAATATAAATCCATCCATTCCCCACCATCCAGTCAGAGCTGAAGAATCTTCTTGGATGAGAAGCAAAATGTCTTCAAAGAAAAGTTTTGGTCATTACGATGTAAAAAAAAGATGTTGAGACTCTAGAACAGGAGTGTCAAACTGCCAGCCTGAGGGCCAGATGCATCATAGTGAAACTGCTCCCACCCCATTGCTAGCAATGGGAAAAAAGTCACGATATGTCACAAGTTCGACACCCCTGCTCCAGAAAGAGTATAGAGAAGAGCAACAAAGATGATCAGGGGACTGGAGGCTAAAACATATAAGGAACAGTTGCTGGAATAGGGTATGTCTAGTCTAATGAAGAAAACGACAAGGGGAGGACATGATAAAAGTGTTTCAGTATCTCAGGGGCTGCCACAAAGAAGAGGGAGTCAAGCTATACTTCAAAGCACCTGAAGGCAAGACAAGAAGCAATGGATGGAAACTAACCGAAGAGAGAAGCAGCCTAGAACTAAGGATAAATTTCCTGACAGTTAGAACAATTAATCAGTGGAACAAGCTGCTTCCAGAAGCTGTGAATGCTCCAACACTGGAAGTTTTTAAGAAGATTCTGGAAGCCATTTGTGCGGACCTTGTTAACCTGGGCAACGTCCGAGCCGGTATGGCATTCTGAAATTTACATCTCACCATATTTTTTATGGGAGAGACACTCTTTGTCTGACTCCTCTGATGAGACCTGTCCAGTATGGTTGAACCTCTGGTATAGCTCTCATCTTCCTCAGAGTACACAAGCCCCACAACCTCGTCAAGGTAGTGCATCATTGGGGGTATTATTATTATTATTATTATTATTATTATTATTATTATTATTATTATTACTCAATAACAGTTAATTTCCCCAGGTTTTGGTTGACTTTCAACTACAGCTTTACCTGTCCAGCTAAATGATTCATTTAGTGCAGATCTTGATTCATGATTTGGTGAATGACCTCCAAGGTCCCTTCCAACATTATTGTTGTTGTTGTTATTACTATTATTATTACTATTATTATTAAAAACAAGGATGTCCAGTTCCCTCCTGAAAAAAAGCACCTTTGGGACAACCATGACCTGGATGACTGAGTCAAAGGGATTGATTGTATATCATTTTCATGGAAAGATCAGGAATGAGTGCAATGGAAGCCTTCAAATATTGGCTATCTGTCAGTTAATCATGGCTAACCTTTTTTTTTTGAAGGACTTGCAATGGAAGAGTAATTCTATATAATTTCTAAGATGTGCAAATGTTGGAGCTTTGTAATGGACATTGTTGTCCAGATGCCTGCAGAATCCAACAGTTTAGTCAAAACAACTCCGTCAACATGAATCTGTTGTGATGCAAGCTCCACAATTTTTTGTTCTTATGAATGATGCCGTGGTAGAAATAGGACAGAGCTTCTATCTCAATAGCAAGAGACTCATTTCTGTCTCATTGTCTTCCACTTTTTTGCAACCCAGGGACCTTCTGTGTCCAAATAATACACAGGAGACAACCCTCTGCAAATAAGTTTTTGAACCAGGACTTTCAGAAATGAAACTCCAAGCCTGCAGTTTTCTATATGCTCACCTAGAAGGAGAACCCCTTGAACAAAGTGGAATGTCCTTTTGAATAGCAAAAAATGGTAGCATCAGATGTTTCGATGTCTTTTTTAAAAGCCCCTCCAGGCACTAAAGATACTTGAAAAGTGATTCAACAAAATATTGAAAATGATGTTGACTCAACTTCAAAATCATTACAAACCTATCCATTGTCAATCTTGCCTTTGTAAAGGCTGAACAAAAGAATGGCATAAAGTGAAGAGAGCCCATCAGAAAAGATTTTTTTAAAAAAAAATGAGAGAGAAGGATAAAGGGAAAAAAAACTAGTTTAAAAGCAACCTCAGGCGTTTTTTTCATTCTTTGAAATAAAATTGGAAATTAAAACAATTATAAAATACCCATGAAATGAAGACAGGAGCTAAGAAAAACGTGCTGATGGAAACTGAACCAATTTAAACAAGTTGTCAAAGAAGAAACAAATAATTCAAACTATATAGCCATTTTCCTCCGGTGATTACACCTTGACATTTATTGGAATTCTTCCTATATTTCACAATATGAATATCTGGTCTTTTTGTCTGTTCTATCTGTCAATATAGTGATGGCTGGTTCCACAGTTCAAAAATAACTGCTTAATTTAAATTATGTATATGTATATGTTTTACACACCTAACTCAAGTTATTCCAATCTATTTTTAAAATCTTTTTCAGATTCGTTGCTGTTAGTATCCCAGTCCTAATTTTAAGCTTTGTTTTCTTGCACTATTTGTATCTATACATAGCATATTTAAAGTTTTGATTATAGGATGAGCCAGAAATTGTCTTGATGTTCAGAGTTAGTTTCAGAAATATATTTTCTTAAATTTGACGTACTTTGATTGAATAGAACTCAATTATGCATCAGAGCAGTGGTTCTCAACCTTTTTAATGCTGCAACCCCCAACCGGTCATAAGTCGAGGACTACTCAACCGGTCGTAAGTCGAGGACTACTCAACTGGTGCAGCACCGTTTGAAGAATGGGACTTTTGGTGGGCTCAGCAGGGCAGAGACAGCCTGGACTATTCCTATTGGCTTTTGAAAGCCAATAGAATTAGACTCTATTCAAGAGAGTCTATTCTATTGGCTTTCAAAAGCCAATAGAATAAAAGGGAGTAGCACAGCTAAGGAAAAGGGGGAAAAAATGGTGGACTGCATTGTTTGGCGACCCCCGTGAAATAGTTGTTCGACCCCAAATGGGGTCCCGACCCACAGGTTGAGAACCACTACATTAGAGTAGCCTATCCCGGGACCTTCTTGACATGTTGTGACTACAACTCCCATAGCTCCCAGCCAGCTCTTCCTTGCCCTTCTTGACAGTGAGCTGTAGTTTCAACAAATAGGTAGAACATCAATGCAATGCTCCGTTTTCTTAATGCAGAGTAAGTTAGTCCTATATAAATCAACTGGTAAAATCAATTTCAGTTAGTCAACATTTCAATCCAATTTGTCTTATAACTGACACTGTGACAAAAATAACAATAGCAGACTTACTTGAAAATTAAGGGTTTTCTTAGCTGCAAACAGGATTTTAAAATGTCAAACATGTTCTAATGAAAGGGGAGCATTTTCAAGTCCAGTTATTACCAACTGAAGAGTTAAGACTATCCTAATGTAATTCCTCTCTTCGCAAGCAACTAAGTCCTTAATTCTTTTGCTGCGCATCTATGATATTCCAGAATATTCAATCTTTAGTGAAGACCTTCCAGATTAAGTCATTTTAATTGACTTTATGATGGAGATTCCAAATAAGGTTTCGTGATCCTAAATGTTCTCCAGCTCCACCACTGCAAGGGACTGATTCTGGCAAGAAGAACAGGGAAATGATCTCAACCGCGAGAGTTATTTTCAGAAGTGTATTTGCTTAAATTTGACATCTCATACGTTCAATTCGTTTACTGGGTACTCAAATATTCTCTGAATGTTTGCCTTTGCTTGCGTTTTATTTATAAGGAATATGAAATATAACACAATTGAAAAAAAAACGTGGAGGAACATTTCTACCAATAAAGAACATTATTGCTCAGCTGGGAAAGCAGCATTGTGTGAACTTTAATCAGTTAATATTGGCTATGTCTAGATTAATGAAAAGAAGGACGAGGGGTGACAGGATAGCAGTCTTCAAATATCTCAGGGGTTGCTACAAGGAAGAGGGAGTCAACCTATTCTGCAAAGCACCTGAAGGCAGGACAAGAAGCAACGGATGGGAACTAATCAAGGAGAGAAGCAATCTGGAATTAAGGATAAAATTCCTGACAGTGAGAACAATTAATCAGTGGAGCAACCTGCCTCCAGAAGCTGTGAATGCTCCAACACTGGAAGAGACTGAACAGCCATTT
Source organism: Crotalus tigris (assembly GCF_016545835.1). Classification (NCBI taxonomy): domain Eukaryota; kingdom Metazoa; phylum Chordata; class Lepidosauria; order Squamata; family Viperidae; genus Crotalus; species Crotalus tigris. The sequence continues at coordinate 238,277 of NW_024100456.1, forward strand.
GTCTGAAATGGTATAGGGTTCCTTGCCATATCAGGGGGTTGACTTGATCAGGGCTTTTCAACCTTTTCACCCATTGTACCACTTTTAGGATATGGCAATATCCGAGTACCACCAGTCGCCTAGCAAGGTGTCAAAAATTTGATGACCCCCCCAAAAAAGGAAAAAAATGATAAAGTACAGTAGTCCTCAACTTGCAACAGTTTGCTTAGTGACTGTTCGAAGTTACAATGGCACTGAAAAAAGTGTCCCCCAAAGCACAGCCGAGCAAGATACCTGCCTGCCCACCCGGCGGCGCTCTTCCTCCTGTCCGAGGTTTTCATTGTTGTGGCCGTCATAAATATGAATCAGTTGCCAAGCATCTGAATGTAAATCACAAGATCCTGGAGATGCTGCAACATTCCAGCTGATTGGCGCTTCTTCTGGGATCAGCAGAAGCGCCAGGATCAGTGCCGAGCTCCAGGTGGAGCCTGACGCTGATCCTGGCGCTTTCACTGAGCCCTGACAGCCCCAAAAAAGCACTGATCCTGGTGCTTCTGCTGAGCTCTGAAAGCCCTGCAGCTCCAGCCATCTCTCACTCAGGCTTGTGCAGTGCTGCCACTGCTTCAGCTCATTCCCCTCCACCGCTACCACTTTTCTAGGATGGTTGTGTACCACCTGCCAGGTGCCAATGTACCACAGGTGGTACCCGTATCACTGGTTGAAAAGCCCTGGATTAGATGACTTCCAACATCCCTTTCAACATTATTATTGTTATTATTATTAATAATAAAGTTGGCATGATTGGGAGGATTAAGGCTGGTTTGAATGTTTGGGTTATCATTCACTTACTGACTCTAGCATTAAACACGAACTCGCCTCTCAGCATTAAAGTCAGTGCGTACATTTATGAATTTGTTCACACGGCTTCTACAGATGATCCTCGTCTTTTTTTGGGGGGGGGAAATTTTTGAAATTTTACAAAAACAACCCTGCCCAACCCTCCCCAACCCTCCCATTCCCTCCCCCAACCTTCCCAGAGCTGAATATAGGCTTAATTGAAATTTCTTCAAAATATCTTAAAAAAATTATAAACCATAAATAAGTCTAAATACATTACTTAAACAACTTATAAAATGATTAACAATAATCTATGTGTAAAAAAACATAAATATTAAGAAAGAAAAAAAATGCCTAGAAAGAAGAAAAAAAATAAAAAAGAGAGGAAAAAAGAGACAGATGATCCTCGTCTTACGATCACAACTGAGCCCAGAATTTATGTTGCTAAGTGAAAAATTTGTTAAGTGAGGTTTTCCCTATTTTACGACTTTTCTTGCCACATTTGTTCAGTGAATCTGTGCAGTGGTTAAATGAGTCAAGCAGTTTTTACGTGAGTCTGGATTCCCCATTGACTTGGCTTGTCAAAAGGTTGCAGAAGGGGATCACATGACACCGGGACGTCATACCGTGTGTCCTTGAAAGTAAGACCTACCCCAAAAATAAGCTCTAGCTTGATTTTTAGGGGTGGGCCTAATATAAGCCCTATCCCAAAATAAGCCCTAGTTTGGGGGTGAGGCACACACCTAAAAGTCAAGCTAGGTAGGGGATGGGGATGTAGAGCTGCCCCACCTGCCCTGCACCCACTTACCTTGCAGCCAGACCGCCATGAATTGACACCTGTCTGGCTTCACCAACCCATTTCACTGGCCTACTTCTTCTTCTGAGGCCTCTTCTGCAGCCAGGCCTGCATTTTTCAGTCACGGGGCTTTTGAATCCATAGTTTGGTACTCGGCTACTTAGGCCTTCTGGAAAGACCTGACTGCAAAATGCAGGCCCGAATGTATCTGCAGAACTTTGGCCCCATAAGAAGTGGACCAGCTGGGTGGAGCTGTCAGTGCCGGAAGTGAGGTAAGGCCTACCCTGAAAATAAGACCTGGTGCCTCTTTTGGAGAAAAAATAAAATAAAATAAAAATAAGACCCAGTCTTATTTTCTGGGAAACACGGTAAATATGAACCAATTGTCAAATATCTGAATGTAAATCATGTGACCATGAGGATGCTGCAATGGTCATCAGGGTGAAAAACGCTCACAAGTCACTTTTTTCAGTGCTGTTGTGACTTCGAATGGTCACCAAATGAACTGTTGTGAGTCAAAGGCTACCTTTATGCTGCTGCAATCAAACCCAGCTCTGAATTGCTAACAGGTTTGTGGAAATAAGATTTAAAAGGACAGTGTTTAAGACACAAATGATATTATGTCATGAAAAAGCGCCACTGGGAAGTCAGACTCACAATTATTAGATCCCTATTAGAGGACGGAGCTGCTCATAACATTCTTACTCTCAAGGCCTGTTGAAAAGACAGGTATGGGGTAATCTAGATTCAAAAAAGAACTATTGTGGAACAGCATTTTTTCCCCCAGAGGTGACAGTTCACATATTCAGAAAATATGCAACTGCTTATAGTGGTTAATTGTCAGCCAGAATGGAATAGAGTGGAGTGGAGTGGAATGGAGTAGGGTGGGGTGGAGTGGAATGGAATGGAGTCGAATGGAATAGAGTGGAATGGAGTGGGGTGGAGTCAAGTGGAGTGGAGTTGAATGAAATGGAGTGGAGTGGAGTTTAAATGGAATGGAATGGAATGGAATGGAATGGAATGGAATGGAATGGAATGGAGTGGAGTGGAGTGGAGTGGAGTGGAGTGAAGTGAAGTTGAATGGAATGGAATGGAATGGAGTGGAGTGGAGTTTCAGTGGAATGGAATGGAATGGAATGCAGTAGAGTGGAGTGGAGAAGTTATCAATTGACATTTATTAAGGCACAGAATTGATGACCTTGGAGATTTTACTAGATTACAACGTCAATGGGTTATGCAAGCTGTGGATGATGGGGAATGCAATCTGGTGCCTGAGTTAGACTAATTACGGCCAACAATCAGAAAACATATTTTGATCTGTGAAAAGCATCTGAATTGGCCCACTTCAGTCCAAATCAATTCACTTACTTTCAGCACAAAGAAGAAAAAAAAACCTCAGTCTATAAATTTTAGATTCTGAGTTAGTCCAAATCTATCTGTGCATGAATGGATGAACATTCACACATCATTAGATTTTGTTTCATTGTTATTTTTTTTCTTTAATCCCACTGAAATGGGTGGTTGCGTTTTTTAAAGAATTTATCAGAAAGAAAGAAAGAAAGAAAAAAAGAAAGAAAAAGAAAGAAAGAAAGAAAGAAAGAAAGAAAATGTTTATGTTGTAAGTCACCCAGAGTTGTTAGATATGAGATGGGTGGCAAATACATTTCTAAATAAATAAACAAACAAATAAATAAATGTGACCTGCTACCAATTTATTTTGTGAGAGCTTGATGGACTAGAAGTGTATTCGATAATTATATTTCTCATATATGTTTCAATTTCCAAGAGCAAAAAAACAAACCTACTTCTACAACTGTACTCAATGTGATAAGACCTTTGTTTACTTAAAGTTATTGTTGGAGAAGGAGAATGCAAATAAATTACATATTAAATTTCTGTAAGACACTCCCCAGTGGGTTTCAAGCTATAATACCAAATGGTGGTTAGTAATTACAGATATATGTAAATATATGTAAATATATGTTTGTGTGTGTGTGTGTGTGTTTGTATATATATATATATATATATATATATATATATATATATATATATATATATATATATATATATATATATCAGTAAAAAAGGAAGCGATCACCAGGAAATAAAACACCAAGGTTTTAATAAATAAAATCAAGCTTTCGATGGCTAACATCTGCCATCATCGTCAGGATACAAGCCAGCTAGTGAGGAAACCTGCTTATAAGCATAGCCACACCTAAACTCTACGCATGGACCCCGAAGGCTGTAAGTGAAGTAAGGATTAGTTGGCTTGGACCTGTTACAAGGTCCATGCGTAGAGTTTAGGTGTGGCTATGCTTATAAGCAGGTTTCCTCACTAGCTGGCTTGTATCCTGACGATGATGGCAGATGTTAGCCATCGAAAGCTTGATTTTATTTATTAAAACCTTGGTGTTATTTCCTGGTGATCGCTTCCTTTTTTACTGAAATGTATGTACCCAGGAATCGCTATTCTTCAATTTTTAATGTAAATTTTTATATATATATATATATATATATATATATATATATATATATACTGTATTTATCTATCTATGAAATTATAAATACAAACATAAAATAGTTATGTTCGGCCAGCTTCAGCATTCAATATCTCAGAGCATGGACAATTTCTTTCCAAACATTACACATATAACAAGTACTACGTTATAACAATTTAAGGAAAAAAAAAAAAACCCTTCAACTCCAATCCGTTCCCAGACAAATGTCTGGAGAAATAATGCTTCTCTTTATAATATTTGCAAATAAATGTGCATAAAAGATTGTGCACTCTTATGCCAGGATGAGTGCTGAGAAAGAAAAAAATATTTAGAAGAAAAAAAATGGAGTAAAGAAAATATCTATGATGTTATTTTTTTCGATTGCAGCATATTTTGTTTTACTTTCTTTTTCTAATACTAACACACACACATGCTAATGTGTGTTAACGTGTCACCCAAAAAGTGTTATTACTATCACCCAGGGAGTGTTTCTAATTCAGGTTGATTGCTTTTTTTTAATTAAAAAAGGGAGGAGGAGGAGGAGGAGGAGGTGGTGGTGGTGGTGGTGGAGGAGGAGGAGGAGGAGGAGGAGGAGGAGGAGGAGGAGGAGGAGGAGGAGGAGGAGGAGGAGGAGGAGGAAAATATATTGGAGAAAAAGGAGCAGCAGGAGGTATTTGGTAAAGCAGCATATAAGTCATCATTCAACTACATTGTTATTACATCACAGAGAAAGTCATTCTGGAGAAATACATCCTAGATAAAGTACATGTATTTATGTATATACTGCAGCCAATTTTGCTCACCATATTACAAAAAAGATGTTGAGCATTTGGAAAAAATTCAGAGAAGAGCAACTAAGATGACCAAAGGCCTGGAGAGTAAAACATACGAAAAATGGCTGCGGGACTTGGGCTTGGCTAGTCTAAAGAAAAGAAGAAATAGGGGGGACATGATAGCAGTTTTCCAGTATCTCAGGGGCTGCCACAAGGCAGAGGGGGCCAGGTTGTTCACCAGAGCACCAGAGGGAAGAACGAGAAATGGTGGTTGGAAACCCATCAAGGAGAGAAGCAACCTGGAATTAAGGAGAAACCTCCTGATAATGAGGACAATTAATCAGTGGAACAGCTTGCCTCCAGACGTTGTGGATGCTCCATCACTGGAGGTTTTTGAGAAGAGACTGGACAGTCACTTGTCTGAGATAGTATAGGTTCTCCTGCTTGAGTAGGGGGCTGGACTAGAAGACCTCCAAGGCCCCTTGCAGCTTTATTCTGTTCTGTTCTGTTCTAGTATGTATGTATGTATGTATGTATGTAAGTATGTATGTATGTATGCAGGGCTTTTTTTGTCATAGAACGCCCAGAACGGAGTTCCGGCACCTTTTTTGGATGGAACCTTGTAGGGTAGGCAAGGCGAGTTGTATGACGTGTGTGAGTTCCGGCACCTTTTTTTGTTTTGTTTTGTTTTTAGAAAAAAAGCACTGTATGTATGTATGTAGAATCTGTGCCTTCAGAATGCCTTCCTCTGGGATTTCTGCTGATGAGTAAAAGCCAGTCTCCATGTTTTTTTTTTCTCATTTTCTTTCTCATTTTAATAACTGAAAAGATCGAGCTTCAAACTTCATGGCAATTGTAACAGAGAATTTACCTAAAAGATCATAGAAAAGAGGAAGGAAGGAAGGAAGGAAGGAAGGAAGGAAGGAAGGAAGGAAGGAAGGAAGGAAGGAAGGAAGGAAGGGGAAGGGGGAAAGGGAGGGGGGAGGAAGGAAGGAAGGAAGGAAGGAAGGAAGGAAGGAAGGAAGGAAGGAAGGAAGGAAGCAAGCATTCTGGTCATTCCATCCAGTGGTGTCCATTCACAAATAGGTATATTGTTGTGCCATCACAAAGAATAAATGTGTACCACTCATGATTTATTTCTATGAAGTAGTCGGTCTTAGATATCCTGCCACTAGCAGAATGTAAGAAATGATGCCCTCTGTAGAAATATGGCAATCCCAAGATCTTTAAGGTCCTCTGGAGGAATCTGGATATGATGCCTTCCATGTAGTCCAATGAGTCTTACCTTCACCATGACAAAAATCCTGTGGGATTCACTGTACTGGAAAGCAAACCATGAACGTCTTTTTCATGCAGATTTACAACCTCAAACTCTTTTCTCCACTACAGATTCCCAAATACATACAGGATTCTTGACTACATAAAACTAGTTGAGTGTTTCTTTATCGATTTGTCCTTCTTCAAGATGGGAAGATGATGCCGTGTTGAAAAAGGCCCCAGCTTGAAAACAAGATACCTCTCCAGAAGAACTTCAGAATGGCCCACAATTGAATAATAAGGAACAACACAAAGAAACAGATGAACCAAAATAAATCAGGAGAACTAAAAAGCTGTATACACGGGTGAACATCTCCTTAAATTTTAAATTATAAAATCATTAACTATAATGTTCAAGCCAATGCCTGAATTCCATTGGACTATACATGAGGATGTGCTCTAATGGTTCTGCAAGGGGTATACATAGGGATAGTTTTCATTGCTTTAGTTAGTGCACACTTCTGCAAATTATTTCTCTTCATAGCATGAATTTCCTGAGAATGGACACTTACTGTTTTTCCCACCTACCTGCAAAACATTTATTACATTGAATCAGAATAACAGATTAACTGAATAACAGAATTGGAAGGGACCTTGGAGGTCTTCTAGTCTAACTCCCTGCTCAAACAGGAGACCCTATTCCAGTTCAGACAAGTGGCTGTCTTTTTAAAAGTCTCCAGTGATGGGTGGAGCACCCACAACTTCTGAAGGCAAGCTGTTCCACCCATTAATGGAAGAGTCTACAAACTTGGCCCTTTTATGACTTGTGGACTTCAACTCCCAGAATTCCTCAGCCAGGCACGCTGGTTGAGGAATTCTGGGAGTTGAAGTCCACAAGTCATAAAAGGGCCAAGTTTGAAGACCTCTGCATTAATTGTTCTAACCGTCAGGTAATTTCTCCTTAGGTCTAGGTTGCTTTTCTCCTTGATTGGTTTCCATCCTCTGTTTCTTGTCTTCCCTTCTGGTGCTTTGGAAATAGGTTGGTTCTCTCCCCCCACACACACCCCTTCTTTGTGGCAGCCCCTCAAATATTGGAACACTGCTATCATGTCATATCAGATTCTTTGAGACCTAGCACAATACTTTCAAGCATAATAATAATAATAATACTGGAGACAGCAGAATAGACGAGAAAGAACTGGAGAAGATAAGAAAATACAAAGACCTACAAATAGAAATAGAAAGACTGTGGCAAAAGCAAGCAAGGGTAGTACCAATAGTCATAGGCGCCTTAGGTGCAATCCCAAAACAACTGGAGCACCACTTGAACACCATTGGCATTGACAAATTCGCTAAAGGCGGCCTTATTAGGAACTGCTTCCATCCTGCGACGATATCTGTAATACCATCAAACATCCACATCTGCCTATCCCAGGTCCTGGGTAAGGACTCGATGGGTGGACAAAATGCCAAATCCAGTCTGAACATCTGGCTGACTGTGCGATGATCCATAATAATAATAATAACAATAATAATAATAATAATAATAATAATAATAATGATGATGATGATGATGATGATGATGATGATGATGATGATGATGTTGGAAGGGACCTCGGAGGTCATCTAGTCCACCCCCCTGCTCAGGTAGGAAACCCTATACCATTTCAGACAAATGGCTGTCCAGTCTCTTCTTAAAAACTTCCAGTGTTGGAGCATTCACCGCTTCTGGAGGCTCATGAAATCTTTCCATCACATTTTAAACACTGCTTTCGCTTATTATACTTCTAACAAGATGCAATCCCAAAGATCTCCTGTTACAGTTGACGTGCTCCTGAGCTCTTGCAGACTTCCGTATGCTTTAGTAGTTTAGTTGGAAGAGCAGAAGGGGAAAGTTCCAGTGTTTTCCTACTGAGGCCAGGCTTCTGAAAATAACAGGAATTGTGGGTCCAAGCAAGCTTCACTGTTAATCACTCCCTAATGCCTGGTGATTTGATGCCTCCGAAAAGTCCCTCGGGCTGATCTGCATGTCTCAGATGCAGCAGATGCAACGGGAGGAAAAGAGTCCTTCCTTTCCACATGGCTGAATTCCTGTCAGGATGGAAACCAAAGGCTTATTGAGAGATAGACAGGATTTGCCCAGAAGTGTTTGGGTGTCAGAGAAACTGTGTCAACTCCTTGGATGGAAGCAAAAGGGCGATATCTGGGTATAAACCAAGGCCAAGATCAGATTTCATTAAAGTCCGCAGAAAGCTCTTGATGCCTTTAATTGGATTTAGATCTGGTTTTTGGCTCACTCCCCAATTACAGCTGGTCTTTTTTTCCCCCTTTTCTTAATGAATCCAAATGCTTGCCAGGAGAATGTTAAGATGTGCAAGGCCTAGGAGAGACCACAAGCAACTTTTCAGAAAAAAGTTAAGGATTTCTTTTCAAGAAGGAAATAGCCTCTTTCCTCTTTAAATCAGCATTCTGCATTGACTGGTGGGAAGCATTACTTTTTTTCTGGTTCCATGGAGTGACATATGCACCGAAAGGACCATAGCAGATATACTTATGGCATTCAAAGGAGGGAACACAGAGACAAAACTTCTGTTTCACTAGATGAGGTGACCTAAAATATTTTCTCCACACACTGACAGTACAGAGAAAGCTAGCTTGTAGGGAAACTAGTCCATTGTTTTCTTTCCTGGTCTTTTGGTTTTTATACAGACAAACAGTGTATTTTTCTTCTTCTGATAGTAGATGTTTATTATGACAATTGGTATTAGAACCTTTCCCCAATGCACTTTTTATCATGTAAACCAGGGGTCTTCAAACATGGCCCTTTTATGACTTGTGGACTTCAACTCCCAGAATTCCTCAGCCAACCTCCATTTTGTTTGTTAGATTTAAAACAAGGGTCTTCAAACTTGGCCCTTTTATGACTTGTGGACTTCAACTCCCAGAATTCTTCAGCCAGCCTCCATTTTGTTTGTTAGATTTAAGACAGGGGTCTTCAAACTTGGCCCTTTTATGACTTGTGGACTTCAATTCCCAGAATTCCTCAGTCAGCGTGCCTGGCTGAGGAATCCTGAGGGTTGAAGTCCACAAGTCATCAAAGGGCCACGTTTGAAGACCCCTGCTCTAGCACCTAAATGCATCTCTCCTTGAAATCCCTTCTCAAAGTTGTATTTATCCATGAGAGATTAACAATTGCAATTTATCATTAATGTTGTCACCTTACTAATAGTTAACAATGATGAAGACTTCTATTCTAAATAGAAAGTCTATTCTAAAATAGGCTTTTTGTATTTTATTTGACCCCAGGGTACCTGTAATCTATTTCTAGGTATATGAACAAATACAGGAATTTTATAGGAAATAAAAGTGTTTTTTCTTAATAGTCTGGAAGTTAAGTTGTGGCCACTGGATTAGTTTGCATTCTTGGTTTGAAACTTTTGGCTGCTTATCCAAGTAGCTTCTTTGGTCTTCAATCTGCTTAATGGTTTTTAGAGAAGTTCACACTTCAAAAATATTAGATATTTCAAGGTTCATGTTAACTCCAGCATCAATCTGCTCTTCATTAAGAATTAAGTTAATAAGAATGCCATGTCTTTAAGAAATCCATTCCCTCAAGTAATTATGTAGCTTTATTGGACATAAAATTTAACTTGTTTAAATAATATTTTTTAAAAAAATCCTCAAACTGATCCATAACTGCAACAGTCTGCATCCCCATAATCTTCTAGGAATACTTAACTATTATCTCCATTATCTTTGACTGGCATTAAGTTACTTGGAATTAAATTTAAACTCGACTGGGACTGTTTTGTACCTGTTATTTACTGCTAAATTTTAATTATATCCTTGTTTGGCTAACAGTGACTGTTTCATTGGATTTTTGGACAACAACATGCTGTGTATTTAGGTAAGGGAAAGGCCTAACGTGCGGTAATTTAGGAAGGAAAATTGTAAAATTGAAGACTGGAATATCACTATTAGCAGCACTTATACTCCAGGTCGCCTAGAGCTTCTAGCCTATCGTAATAAAGACAAAGAGGTAGAAAGCAATTGGCCTTAAAAAGTATGTCTGTAAACCAATTACTTTCCCTTTGTTACCCACTGTTCCCTTTCAAAGGTGGATTAAGACTCAGCCCAGTCTTGCTTTTCGTTCTACTTTTAAAGATTGCTGTCACTCATACATGTTATACATTATCCTAACCTTTCTCCAGCAATATTCTCAATCTTTGCCAATTTCAACTGGCTGTACTACAGTGATTTTTTTGGTGTGTGTGTGTGTGTGTGTGTGTGTGTGTTGTGCATGTCAAGAGTCAGGGAAATCAGGAGATGCAGCCAGTTCAAATGAGTATAAAGATTTATTGCAAGTTTAAGCTCTCTACAAGAATCTGAGCAACTAGCGGTCAAGGGAAATGAGTGGGAGATAAGAAAGACATTCAAGATGGGCTGGATTCAAATCTCTTGTGGGAACACAGGGATTCTTCCTCGGGCTCAGCCTGGTCATCTCCTACTGTACAGGGAAGTGGGAGAGATCTAGGGGAGGGACAGCAGACAATTGACAATAGTGGGAATATTACTTTCTTGTTGTTCTTTTTTCCCCCATCAGTGAGTTAATAAGGCTAAAAACTCCCACAAGACAAATCAGGAATTCAGAACATTTATTGCAAGAGCTGAATAACTGTAAATAACGTTGAACTGGCAAAGCAGTAACAAGGAAAACTGTTTAGATATTTATTCAGTCAAAGTCATCAAACACCCCTCACAAACGGACGTAAGTACCGTAATAAGCAATGCACCCCTAGCCCATTATATGCTTTTATACTGTGGAGGGAAAGAAAATGAGAACTGCTATATACAACACAACTTCAGTTAGTTTTAATTTTTTTTTGTCATCGCTGTTGTTGGTAAAAAGAAATTAACCACTGATATTTTCAACTTTTATTGTCTGAGTTTATTTGAAGACTAATGTTTAACTGTGGCACAAGATATTTTTTACTTTTTTTTCCCCTTTAAGGACGATTTCTCCCCTACGTTGCATGCTATTTGTTTAATTTTTTTTTTTGTCATGCCTTAAGAAAACAAAAAGCCTAAGATTGTTGATTAGGATTTGTTAGACATGCAACTGAGATCTTATTACATTAGAGTCACTTTGCTGGTTCCTTTTCAAGTGACCGTGAAACTGGTTATCTGCCAGGCATTGACCAACGATGAGAACAAACAGTTAAACAGCAAGAATCAGAAACTTACCTCTGTCATTTTTCCCCCAACTATCCTACCAGGATAATGCTTGGTTACATTATGAAGGCACAACACATTAAATATTTTGTGGCTATGATCTAAAAACACTTGTGTTACTACAACATCAAGGCAGATGATGATCAACACAACTGGTGCCATTTCAGCAATAGGAACTGTCCTAAGTAAAAACACATTTCACCAAAGTATAAAGGAAGCAACTGCTAGAGATTAGTGCTGAGTGACACAATTACTTTGGAAGTTTGACTGGCCAAGCTCCATTGAGATACATCAGTTCTTGAATACCTCTCCCTAATTTCATTGGGACTCACTCAGCCAACCATCTTGATAGACGGTGTCCACAGCAAATAACCCTCCACTTAATTTTGATTAACATCATATTTTCATGTGAGTATGCAGCCAACACCCTGCAGATTTGCTGTCAACGTCACCCGTCCAGCTGCTAGTTGGTGAGCCCTGTTGTTCCTCTTTGATTTCAGATCAGAATATTAAGAAAAAAAATGATAATTGTGGCTAAAATTTCAAAGTGCATTTATAGTTTAGAACTAGCAGATAGAATTTTCTTTTCTAATTAGGAAAAAAAAAGTGAAATTAAAATGCCCATCCACCCCATCCCCTCATTTGCTCTGTTTTTAACACAAGTGTTTTGAGTTCCTTGGAACATGGTGTGTCAGACAGATCATTTAACACGAAACACCATCACCAAAACAAACATTTTTCTTTTCTTTTAAAGAAAAGGAAGGAATGAAATAAAGTAGGGGGAAAAAAAGTAATTGTGAAACACAGAATTAGGCTACAGTATTTTTAGGTGAACGTTATAAGTACACAAAAGTTATTAGTAATAATTTGTTCTATTTACAAGTACTTGAACACTGATTGACTTAACAAGTGTCCACTAACGTTGTTAATAGCACAGTAGGTTTAATGTTTGCAGTTTTAGTTGTTTTGTTTCAGTAAAGATGTCAAGTATAGCAGTCCCAGCACGGGTTCAATGGCGACAATAACACAATTTTCTAATTGGATATACTTTCTAAGAATTGCAATTCATTTCTCTCTCTCTTTTTCTCTCTTTCTCTCTCTCTCTCTCTCTCTCTCTCACTCACACAGACACGCACGCCGTATTTCCTGTTCCTCTCATTCTTCCAATATATTTTTCTACTGTTTACAGCAGCAGTCCAGGGTAAAAATAAAAAATATCTTTTTAAAAAAAACAAAACAAAACAAAACAAGCTAATTAACAGCTCCACCCCCTTATTCCCAATAAATTGAAAGAAAGAAAGAAAGAAAGAAAGAAAGAAAGAAAGAAAGAAAGAAAGAAAGAAAGAAAGAAAGAAAGAAAGAAAAAAAACCCAGGATATTTGCCAAATGGAGAGAATCTCTGTAAGAGTTTGATTATGTCTATGTAACAAAACCACACAACTAGTAGAAATGCTGTTGCTTTGTAATTCAATGGAGCTATCCCACAGTTATGCATATCTCAGCTATGTGACGCATAGTTCTAGAGGTCTACCCAGTACATAAAGCTCTGACACATACACACACACAGTATTAGCAAGTCTAACTAGGCTAAAGTCCCTGCTCCAAAGAAACCATTCCTTATAGCTGGTTTTCCTTCGGACTCTCCACGGCTCCTGTTGCATGTTTATAGGACTTCAAGTTAGCCAATGGAATGTCTGTCATGTGATTGCCAGGGTTGAAATGCCCTTCCCCAGAGCCAAATTGCTTTCGGTCATTGAACTGGTTTCTGTTGCTATCTTCTTTCCAGGTCCTGCTCAATGTATGTCCATTCACCAGTTTGTCTTTCTTCACCCATTCCTTCGGAGGTGCAAAGGTGGAGAGTGGAGACTTGGGCTGGGGGTATGAACCCAAGGTAGGGGGCATCCAACAATTGTCTGAATGGCCCAGCACAAGACATTCTTGGGTACACATTTCTGTAGCTTCAGCCAGTCCTCGTGGTCCAAGAGGTCCATCTGCAAAGAGGTGTGGGCGGGGCAAAGGGAAGAGAAGGAATGGGGGCAGGAGAAAAAAAAAGAAAGAAGTTAGAGTTTGAAACAATCTCACATTTAGACACACCAAAAGAATCACAAGCACGGCAATAGCACGGTAATAACAATCCAGTTCAATGGTTCACCTGTGTATTTAAAAGAAAATAAAAACAAAAAACGAAGCAAGGAATGGGGTGCATAAAAGAGGAACAATCTTCAGTGCTTCTTGTTGTAAAAAGCCAAGTTCTTCTCTCAAGCACACATTACACAAAAATCCTTGCTGATTTCTGGATGAGTGCTTAGAAAAATAATTCCTGATGCTAAAAGCAATGCACTAATGGAGCCAATTATCAAGGGAGATTGTGAACTCAATGGCTGATTATATTCCAACAGAGCCTTCTTCCAGAGATGCATTAATGTTTGCACCACATTTGTGTGTCTGCGTTTGTGTGTCTGTGTGTGTTTGTGTATTGAACTTGATGGCCCAAATACAGGCTTCCCACTAGGGATGCCACGATGCAGTGCAAAATCCCTAACTTTGCATAAACTTGCTTTGCTTAAGATGCGCAAAGCAAAGCGACGTTCTTCCAGAATGTTATTTTCTCTCTCTCTCTCTCTCTCTCTCTCTCTCTCAATGGACTGGTTTATCTCTTTACAGAAGTATGCAATAATCCTGAAGAGGAAGCAGTCCAGACTGCAGAAGAGTTAACCCGGAATGCTTAAGCAGACCCAGTCTGGAGAAAGAAAGGAATGTTTCTAGTGAAAAATGAAACACAAAAAAACAAAACAAAACAAAACAAAAAATGGAAAACTGCCTGGAATGTGATTGGAACATTTTACTCTGCTAGCTACTGTAGAAATTGTCAAAAGAATAATGTGTAAATATGAAGAGCTAATCTGAGAAAGAGTGTGCTGGTTAATGCAGAAAGGGAGAGAGCAGAGGAAGACAAGGGCAGTTAATTATCTTTTACTTTTTTTTTTTTTACAGTTTCTCAAAATCAAAATTGCAGTCACTTCAGTGGAGTATCGTGCAAAATTATTTGTTATGCTTTCAGAAACTCTAGTGGAAATACTAGCCTAGCCAAAGAACCGTCGTGATCCGTTTCCATAGGGACAAACTTCATGCTCTTTTTCTGCATATTTCTCAATGGAGTGAAACTGCAGATGAGTTATTGATTTAACCAGGGAAGATATGACGGGGAAGTGAAATTCATTTATCTCAAGTGATTTAGCCTTCCATTTTCCACCCCATCCACAATTTCTCATGATATTCTGAATATATGACAGCTTTAAATGGAAATGATTATCACAAGCCCCTACCCCCAAAATTCTTAACTTTCCTATTTTCTCTGAAGTAAGTTGCTTTCTTTATATAAGTGGCGCAATGGCCTAGAGGCGAAGACGGTTGCTTCCCACTCAGAAGGTTGAGAGTTCAATCCTGGGCAGCAACAGGTATTTATCAGATTGCAAAAAGAAAATATCTGCTGTGAACATCATATAGGCGTCAGGAAGGGCATCCAGCCAGTAAATGCTCAGTTCCATTCAGTGACCCTAATCTCACCCTGAAGCCAGGGATTACAGGGTAATAACAAGAAAAAAAAAGTTGCTTTCTTTATTTTATCTACAAATAACCAATTGCTGTTTGCTTAAAACCAAGTTCCTTGGAAGGAAATTACTGATTTATTGGAAGCTCCAAATTAACAAATCACCAGGAAAGCTGCACTTGAGAGATGATAATAATAATAATAATAATAATAATAATAATAATAATGCCTGAACATCTGGCTGACTGTGCAACATAACACCCCGGACTAACAACTGTCGATAAGAAAGACAAAAAAGTCTGGATAGTGGATGTGGCAGTGCCTGCAAACAGCAGAATAGACGAGAAAGAATTGGAGAAGGTAACAAAATACAAAGACCTACAAATAGAAATAGAAAGACTGTGGCAAAAGCAAGCAAGGGTAGTACCAATAGTCATAGGCGCCTTGGGTGCAATCCCAAAACAACTGGAGCACCACTTGAACACCATTGGCATTGACAAATTCGCTATTAGTCAATTGCAAAAGGCAGCCTTACTAGGAACTGCTTCCATCCTGCGACGATATCTGTAATACCATCAAACATCCACATCTGCCTATCCCAGGTCCTGGGTAAGGACTCGATAGGTAGACAAAATGCCAAATCCAGTCTAAACACCTGGCTGACTGTGCAATGATCAATAATAATAATAATAATAATAATAAAAACTATATTGTCAAGTTAATGAATTTAGCCACCCCATAAAATGACTGTACATTTTATTCCCTGCTCAATAAGCACATATATAGTCACTCAACCTCTCCTTCAAGAGCCAGGCTGGGATGGAAAAATCCAATTAATTGGAAGATGGATGCCAACGGTTAGAGTCTTCTCTCTTTGCTATCAACCAGGAATGGTCTCACAGAAGCTAGACTTGAATCAGTTTACCCTGGGAAATAGCATCGTCTGGAGCTCCATACTTATGTATTATCTACTTCGCCATGAAGCTGCAGTTTGTATTTAAACCAGCAGAATTTTACATAATTTAAGCCATTCCTGCCAGGTAGGTCACTGAAGTCCAATCCTCTCTACATCTATTAAAAGGGCGAAGGACCTGAGATTATCAGTAGCTTAGGGTTGAAATCAGAGGTCCTTAGTACTCCCTGACCTTGGTTGCTTTCTTGCAGACATTTCATGAGCCAAACTTAGGTAATATCAGTGCCAGTGCTGATGTTGTTACCTATCTAGGTAATGAAACATCTGCAAGAAAGCAATCAAGATCAGAGAGCACCAAGGAAACTCTCCCTTTCCATATTCCTAGTTTCCAGCACAGCTAACAATTAGTCATGTTTCCATGGACACATTGTTGGAAGAAAGGTCTTCATCGTGTTTCATCCAAGCTGGAGATAAACATGGCAACTGCTTTGGGAAGAAGGTTGTAGTTTATTGGAGAGAAGAGCCAGACAGGAAGATGGTTCTGGCAGCAAAGAGGAGAGAAAAAGGGCCTGAGCACATGTAAGAAGTGGGTTTTTATACCTTCTGGAGCCTTTTGTTTGAAGTTGTTCCTGTGGCATGAACTTTGACCTGAGTCTGAGTGTGCCTTTCTGGTATTCTGATGGTGATGGGTCAATCTTATTATGTCCAAAGGTCATATCCTGCTTCCCTGGGACTGATGACTCTTAGAGTTTGGATGGGGTATGTAGATTTTAGGTCTTTGTCGTCTTAATCTCCTAGCTCCCTGGATTTACATCTGCATCTCTATAGAGCTGGTTTCTGCTTGGGGAAGAGAGACCAGGGGCTATTAAGAAGAACTGGGCATGCTTTTCTGTCTCTTTAAGATCCTTGGAGGAAATATATTTTTCTGTCCTTTTATTATTTCCTTCTCTGGGGGGCTGACTTCCCACACATGAATGACTGTATCCAAAGACATCTAAAAGAGAGCTGAGATCTTGCTACGCCATATGATTAGCAACTTCTCAAGAAGTTCAGCTTCCAACACTATCTATGGTTGCCCAGCTTTTAAGTCCCCTTCTTTCCTTACAGTGGGAATGCTAATTTCTTCTTAGCACCTTCAGTACAAATAAAGCAAAGTATTGTTTACACAGGAGAAGCTTGTGAGCATGTTTTTATAGTTCACACTCTTAACTACTGAGAACTAGAAATACAGTCCTACACAACCCCGCATCTCTTCGAACACATACCCCAAAGACTTCAGCTGGAGTTACTTTCAAAGAAGCCAGTACAGGACTTGAATGTCATAGATTTTGAAGAAGTTTATATTAAAGAAGTAGTTTATTGAATGTTGCTTTGCCTCTGGAGTTTTTAATGTTGTCATTTTCCCTTCCTTCTCATTTATTTGATTCTGCGATCAGAACCCCTGAGAACACACTGGGCCTGGATTAATATAAATGAAATAAAATGCCATAAAGATATGCAAGCAGTTGCTCCCTGCGTTTTTCAAACAGCTCTGCACTTTCAAGCTTTCTATTTGTGAGCTTCAGTGGCAGAAAAACAAAAAAAAATATCCTTTATTAATCTACCCTCATTGTTATAATCAAAGTGTTACAGGTATTTCATGAAGAAAAAAAAAAGGGGGGGGGGAGAAACAGTTGGCATAAAGAACTACCTCCAGCATATTGTTAACATTTCCAAAGGTTAATCTGTAGGTTAAATGCTGATTATTTTCCTTTCTGCTGACAGCAGCAATTTGCTTTTAATTGGGTTTTTTCATTTTCTTCCCCACATAGTAATACAGAATCCTATCTTGCTGACCCAAACCAGAATGACTTGCTAAAGATTATATCTTACCTATCCAGAAATACACACACAGAGAGAGATAGAGAGACAGAAAGTGAAAGAGAGTATGTGTGTGTGGGGGGGGGGAGAGAGAGAGACAGAGACTGGCTGAGAGAGAGAGAGAGAGAGAGAGAAAGACAGAATGTGCCACTAGATAGGCATATTTCAGGAAATAGCATCAATGATAGAACATAGAATATTAGAGTTGAAACGGACCTTGGAGGTCTTCTAGTCCAACCCCCGGCTCAAGCAGGAGACTGTATACCATTTCAGATAAATCAGTGGTTCTTAAACTGGGCGATATTGCCCCCCAGGGGGCGATTTCATTTTTCAGGGGGGCGATGGAATGAAAAGAGGCAACGCAGGGGCGAAGGAATGAAAAGGGGGTGATATGGGGGCGATGGAGCGAGAAGTTTTGGGGACACTTTTGAGACTTTTTCACACAGTGAATCGCTGCATATCTGTCGTACAAAAACATCAGATTGCTCGCTATTAGTGGATTGAATTGTGTTTTCAAATGTTCCTCCAGCTAGCTTCAGTACAGAACGCCGTACATAGGTGAAGACGCATCGCTTATCTTCATGCGCATTGCGCAGCAGCCTCTACCCATACAGTGGCATGCCATTGGCCAGAATATGGGAGATATGGGAAAAAGACTGGAAATAAATTATTTGCATCGATATGTCCTGATGACAATTTTAAAGAACACAAAAAAAGTGTTTGCATAAATTGAAGAATTATTTCCTAGGTTGTGATTGAGAGGTTGTGTTGGGGGAGGGGGGGCGATGACAACTTCCTCATTGGCTCAAGGGGGCGATTCGTTCAAAAAGGTTAAGAACCACTGAGATAAATGATTAACTTTTTTTAAAAAGCCTCCAGTGATGGAGCACCCACAACTTCTGAAGGCAAGCCATTCCATTGGTTGATTGCTCTCACCATTAGGAATTCTCTCCTTAATTCTAGGTTGCTTCTCTCCTTGGTTAGTTTCCATCCATTGTTTCTTGTCTTGCCTTCAGGTGCCTTTTGGGAAATAGTTTAACCCTCTCTTCTTTGTGGCAGCCCCTCAAATGCTCCAACACTTCAATATGTTCCAACATTTGAGCACACTGAATACTTCACATATTGGAACTATGTGTGCCTCAGTGTTGCATTAATGCTGCGCATTGACACGTGTGTGATCCTTCAGCTTCCTGGTTTTTATGAGTCCTTCAGAAACAGAAGAAATAAATCTCAGCTTCATATAACTGCTGATGTGTCTTTTAGATTGCTCTTTAAATGAAGCATAAGTCTTTATGGCTGGGATGAAAGTCGACTCACAGCCCTTTAAACCATGTCAAATTAGTCTCAGAGAGATTTAGCTCTCATTGAATTGGTTGTCTTCCCTTGCAATCACTGAGATCTAAGATGCTTAATTCTGAGGCAGAATCAAGTAACACACACTTTCCTCACTGACCAGTTTCAGGGTTTACAAGGTTTAGCTTTGGAATTGTTTCCCATCACTGCTTAAATATTTATTATTAGGGAACAAAAATGCATTACCTGCAAAGTTGTCAGAGATCTGCCCACAGCAAATTGCTTTAAATAGATCTGTCATTTTCTTCCAGTCCTCCATTTTTTCTAAAGCTACGAATGGGGGCACATCTCAAAGACAATAGCAGTAACAATCCCCATTTATTTATTATTAAATGTATTGCTAACAGTGTATTAGGGTTAGCCCCAGCTATGGAGTGATTGCATATACTTTGGGCCCACAGCAAAGCATCCACTCCAGCAGTTTTGGATTCTTGATATCAGATATTTTAACTGCCAACTGCTCATTCTATCAATGTTGTTTTTTTATTTTTTATTTCCCTCGCCTTTTTCCTACAAAAGTCCTACGGGTGTCCCATTTGGGTATATACTTTCCTTGCTCGCACAAAACTGGAGTGCCCTCCAGTCCTAAGGAAGTCCATTCTTCTATCCAAGTGTTCCAGTTATTTCACATTATAATCACTCATACATAAATTCAGATAAATATCTCATCAATCCACACCATTCCCCTGTCTCCAGGCCATCTGCCACCAGCTGTCATATGGAACAGACTTGATTATTTGATACTTCTCATTTGGACTGATTTGAAGAGTTTATTTATTTATTTAAGCAGAGGTGAATTGAGTTTGTACTTTGATGAGAAAATGTCAGGAAATTCCAGGATACTATGCTAGACAGAGAAGTTGAAAAAAAAAAAAAAAACATCTCAGAGGAAGGAAAACCCAGTCCATGTGGCGGCATTGAAGAAAACCCCATTCCCAGATCCATCAAATCACCAGGACCAGAGAGATGGAAAAGGATGGAAAAGAAAGAGAAATATGGTTTTTGTATTATAGTTACACCAGCATTAAGCCCATATAGCAGGTCAAAACAAGTAGCTCAAAAGCTTGTATCACATCATAGTAACATCCTACCTCAAAGTGATAAAGAGTTTCATTTTAGCACTACTCTCTGGTTAATCAGTTTTTATTTAGTGGTTAAATCATTAGTCTAGAACAGTGGTTCTCAACCTGTGGGTTGGGACCCCATTTGGGGTCGAACGACCATTTCATGGGGGTCGCCAAACAACACAGTCCGCCATTTTTTTCCCCTTTTCCTTAGCTGTGCTACTCCCTTTTATTCTATTGGCTTTTGAAAGCCAATAGAATAGACTCTCTTGAATAGAGTCTAATTCTATTGGCTTTCAAAAGCCAATAGGAATTGTCCAGGCTGTCTCTGCCCTGCTGAGCCCGCCAAAAGTCCCATTCTGCAAACGGTGCTGCACCAGTTGAGTAGTCCTCGATTTACAACCGGTTGAGTAGTCCTCGACTTATGACCGGTTGGGGGTCGCAGCATTAAAAAGGTTGAGAACCACTGGTCTAGAAAACCAGGAGACCATGAGTTCTGCTCCTGCCTTAGGCACAAAGCCAGCTGGAGGACCTTTAGATCAGGGGTCTTCAAACTTGGCCCTTTTATGACTTGTGGACTTCAACTCCCAGAATTCCTCAGCCAGGCACGCTAGCTGAGGAATTCTGGGAGTTGAAGTCCACAAGTCATAAAAGGGCCAAGTTTGAAGAGCCCTGCTTTAGATAGTTCTTTTTTATACCTAGGAAGCAGACAAGAGCAAACTACATCTGAAAAATTTGCAAAGAAAACTGCAGGAATTTATCCAGACAAACTCCAGGAGTCAAAAACTCAACAGCACATGCATATGTACGCATGTACATACATACATACACATGCACACACATACACTAGACAGATGGAAGAAGAGACAGACAGACAGGCAAGCTTGGATATTTTGCAACTTAATTATTTTTTAATCCTTGTTGTTTTCTTTTTCTAAGTTTAGTCTTTTATTGTACGTTACAGTTGTTTCTTTACTTTGTTTCTTTCTGTTCTTCCCTTTTTAAAATTGTGGATATCTTTTTGTAAAGCTTGTTATGAAATAAAATAAGGATGAAGAAAAAAAAATGTAACTGTTATTCCTCTTGTTTCTAATATTTTCTAAATTGAAAGATTCTGTGCACTTAATGCTGAAATTAGATAAAGTAAGAATAATATTTCATGCAAAGGCAAATGCCATAAAGTATATAGTATAAAAGACGAGCATGTATGTTTGCTTCTACCGCAGCTGTATTTATATTCATCTTGAGAGGGGAATGAGTATTTATTTTGCTCACTGATATTAATACATAAACATATTTGTTTACTGGGACTATGTAGTATATATGGATTTGTTATATATATATATATATATATATAAATGTTTTCAGTGGAGTGCAATTGGACATATGTTGTACATCATGTTGGAGCTGTACACCAAATCATATTTACTAATTTAAGCAGTCATTTCCTTTCCATATACAGCTCATGAAAAGGGATTCCTGGAGCTTTAATTTCACTCCTGCACCATTTTGTTTCTCCTTTCTCCACAAAAGCATTCCTTTTCCATCCCTCTTTCTTAAAATATTTTTCTCTAATCAAGGCCAAATAATTCTGGTTCTTTATCTGAGTTGCTTATATATCCAATGGCACCAGTGATGAAGAAGTGATATGAAACATCTGCCTTACCATTAAAACATTTTGAAGACACATATAAGAGCATGGAAGCAGAAAATACCTCTGTAAATATTTATGCTTAAAAGAATGTCTTTGTTTTCTGGCTTCTGTCCCCTTAATAGCTGTCAGCCTGTCACAAGTCTGGATGTTCACAAAGTAGGCAGAGAGAATACAAAATTATAATCTACACCAGTCAAGTTCTGCTCAAGTTTCAATATTTCTATAAGTGGAAAGACACAGTTGCCTTTTTATCTCATTTTATTATCTCCAGAAGCAGCACCATTGATTAATTCTCTGCTGCAATTAGTAGGGTGCTTCTGGTTGATCACCTTTCAACCTGCTACTTCAGATGCCTTGTTGCTCAAAAGTTAGAGAATTACTTTGGGACTGGAGAAGAGTCAGAAGTTCAGCATTAGCAAAATCATCCTACTTTAAAACTCAGGCTAGCATGAACTAGCATGCAACCGTCCGGGGACCCACAAGATGGAAGCAAAGAGATTGTTAGATTTTTGCTGGCCTTGGGTGGCCATTCCGATTATTGCAGATTAGAAAGGGCAGCCCCATCCAAGATAATTGTGGAAAAGGAGAAATGGAAGGGAAACAGGAATTTTATTTCCTGATAAAATTTTATTTCCTGATTGAGTCCACCTGATGTTTAGATTAGTATTGTTTTCAGCTAAGAGCTTTGCCATCATTTTCTGCCAAAGGCTCCCTTAATATTGTGTGGAATCAAACACACCATCTCTCTCTCTCTCTCTCTCTCTCTCTCTCTCTCTCTCTCTCTCTCTCTCTCTCTCTCTCTCTCTCTCTCTCTCTCTGTCACACATACACAATCAATGGAGCTTAGAGAACAAAAACAGTCCCAGTTTGGTTTACATGTCTGAGTTTAGACAATAGACTTAAATAACAATAATAATCACATTGGTTTACATGTATGCATTTAGACAACAGACTTAGCAAACAACAATAAACACATAGCTACAAGGCCAATTAGTAATACAATGTAACCAAGTTTGCAATATAGAACAAAAAGTGTGGGAAAAAAAACAAACAAAACAGAAGAGGACTGTTAGACTATATAGAATTACACTCCTACTTAATGTAATTAATTAACTAATTATCCATGCTGCTCATTTTAACATGACTGTGGATTCCTTAACATATAAAATATATAAAGAATGGTTGTTGGAATTGGGTATGTCTAGTTTAATGAAAAGAAAGACTTGGGGTGATATGATAGCAGTGTTCTAGTATCTCAGGAGTTGCCACAAAGAAGAGGGAGTCAATCTATTTTTGAAGGCACCTGAAGGCAGGACAAAAAACTAATCAAGGAGAGAAGCAACCTAGAACTAAGGAGAAACTTCCTGACAGTTAGAACAATTAACCAGTGGAACAACCTGCCTCCAGAAGCTGTGAATGCTCCAACACTGGAAGTTTTTAAGAAGAGATTGGACAACCATTTGTCTGAAATGGTATAAGGTTTCCTGCCTGAGTAAGGGGTTGGACTAAAAGACCTCCAAAGGCCCTTCCAATTCTGTTATTCTATTCTATACTACACACACACACACACACACACACACACACACGAAGCAGCATAAAAATATCTGAACATGATTATTTTTAAAAAGCTATTTTAATGCCCAAGTACAGAAACTGCCCTGTTAAAATTCTTTTCAAAGGTGATGTAGATTGTCAAGCAGTTACATGTTTATTGCAGGTAATTATCATTATTTTACTGAATCTGGTTGAGCCATACCGTATATGCACGCACACTCATACATACACACTTTCATAAAATCTTGACTTATCACTCAGTTGTCATTCCCATTTTTTTTTAAAAAAAATCCCATGTGCCATTTAGTTACTTGTCTTGATTCATTTTATTTTATTTCATTTTATTTTTTTGTGGAAATTGGAAAAGTTTCACTGTGGTCTTTATAATTAATGTTCATTTAGCTTTATCGTTCATTTTTTTTTCCCCAGGACACATAGTATGGTGTAACACAAATAAATGATTTCATTTTTGTTGTTTAGCTGTCAAATTTTCTATTGCAAAAGTGTTGAACGCTATAATATATGTTTCTCTGGATCAGTGGTATTTCAAAAGCTAGGAAATAGTGTTAGCTAAAAAAAATTAACACGTCAAAAAAGAATCTTGACAAATAAGTTGATTAAGTATTGCTTTAATCATATTTGGTTTCTCTTTTTTGGTTATACCAATGAAGAAATTGCAAAAGAGTTATCTCTATCTATGCCAATATTATATTTCCTTCCTTTTAGCCTGATCTATATATCTGGACACCACTATGAAACAATTGTCATATATAGCTGATACTACAGAAAGTTTAGATTAAAGAGAATGATTGCAAAGGACAAAAGAAATGTATCTTTCTGAGAGACCCACTCCTAAAAAACTCCAAAACCTTCATCAATGGTTCACCAACAAACAGCGGTTTGTCAAAACTCTTGATAATGGTTCAAGTGACTTTATACTTTTGTAAGTATAAATATATTATGAATATAGGTAGTCTTACGACTATGATTGAGGCCCAAATTTCTATCGTCTTCTATCACGTGAAAAACTGCAATGGTCATAAAGATGAGTCATTGCAAAAATGCCTGAATTTTGATCACACGGGGAAGTCACAACAATCATTAGTGTGAAAAGGGTCAGGAGTCGCTTTTTCCCAGTGCTGTTGTAGCTTTGAATGGTCCTCAAATGAACTGGACAATCTGTATATCATTTGGGGGAAACTGGATTTGCCTCCATTTCTCTCTTCCTTTCAAAAAGGCAAGGAACCACTAAAGGTGGAGATAGCAAACCTTTAAGCACCTTCAAGCTGTTCCTACTGAGGCCTCTTTGCCCAGAAAAGATTAGTGATGGTAGATGACCAGTGATGGGATTCAGCTGGTTCGCACCGATTCAGCAGAACCGGTGGAGTTTGGAGAACCAGCTGAGTGCACACTGCTTCTGGAAGTCCGTTCTAGGCCTCAGAGGCCTGGAGGAGGCCTCCCAGGACTAGAATGGCAAACCGGAAGTACGTGGATGCCACTTACAAAAGTCCATTCTAGGCCTCGGAGGCCTGGAGGAGGCCTCCCAGGTGTAGAACGGCCCACTGGAAATGTGTGGATGCCACTTCTGGAAGTCCATTCTAGGCCTCAGATGCCCATGCCTGCAAAGAATTGGTTGTTCAGGTATTTGAATCCCACCACTGAAGGTGACTCTTTGGGGGAATGTCTTAAAATGGTGTCTCCCAGGATACTGGCTTTCCAAATGTTGGAGGAAGATGAATCTTAGAGCAATATGACCTCAAACACTCAAAGCCTTCTCAAGGACTAGTCCCAGTTCATTCAAGGTTGTCCACCCTGCCTTTGTAAAAGCAGAACTAATATGGAAAAGAGTGGGGTGGCTATTGAATTAAGAACCTATAGGATTTTTTAAAATGTTTATTATTTACTCCAATTGGCAAATTTTGTCATAAATAAAACTGAAGTAACTTTGGAAGAGGGTGTTTTTGTTGTTTGTTTGTATTTTTAAACAGAGTGGAGTGGAATTAAAACCGAAAAGATTCTTCCATCCTGGCAAAACACTTTAAATGCTCATTAAATTCTGAATTTGAATCCTTTCATATTCAACTATGCTTAGGGTCATGAGACAGAGCAGATAATTTTTCTTTTTAAAATAAAAGATCTTCCATTTTAGAGCCAAAGAGCAAGCTGATAATAGACTCGTTGGGAAGATCTGTAATTTAAAAAAAAAAAAATGGCTAATTTTCACAAGTTTTGTTTTGTTTCTTTCTTTCTTTTTTAATCTGGAAGAAAATCAAATCCTGAACCAAATCATTTTTTTCCCCTTCTCCTCTTCTCTCTTTTCTCCAGTGTCAGGCCTTGTTATGTCCTGTATTCACCTGGCATTTTTATTTTATTTTTTTGTACAGAGCCAAGTCTCTGCCTTTGGATGTTCTGCCTCAATTGGCCTCATTGCTTCCCAAACAGGGCCTTCTGCATATGCACAGAAGCCGCGACTGGCAAGCAAAATGACATGGTGCAGCTGCCCGGCTCTGTTGCTTCGCTTTGCCATTCTTATAAAATCTTCCTTCTATCATCCCCGCAAAGTAAAAAAAAAAAAAAAAAAAAAAAAAAAACCTTTCAAACGTCTGTGTAGTTTCCTTCAGTGCATCCATTTTTGGGGGTGGGGTGAAATTAATCTTGGATCACTGAAGTCTTCTGCATTAAGTGAAGACTTTGTTAAAAATGCATGAGAGCCATAGAAGAAAATATACAGCTGCCTTTTTTCTGTATTTCAATTTCTGGCTTTAATATCAGTGCCACATTCTAGAGGCAGACAGGCAGGCAAGCAGTCACCTTGAAAAACTATCAGCGGAGCAGCTGAGCTGGGTTCTGCAAAGCCTTTTTTACCAAATATGTCAGGATTGCATTTTTACAAGACTCTCCCACGGATCTGATTCTTCAGTTGCAGATGAAAACAACAGTTGACAATGGCAATGGTCCAAAAACAGCAGTGCTTACCTACCCAAAGCAGCAGTCTACCCTCCAGAGTATAGGGTTATTTA
This sequence comes from Crotalus tigris, assembly GCF_016545835.1. Classification (NCBI taxonomy): domain Eukaryota; kingdom Metazoa; phylum Chordata; class Lepidosauria; order Squamata; family Viperidae; genus Crotalus; species Crotalus tigris. The sequence continues at coordinate 264,620 of NW_024100456.1, forward strand.
GACAGGCTTCATAGCTCAAAACGAAACAGATATATGGGCATCTTTATCAATCAGCAACGTTCACATTTTAGCATGGAGTTCATCTGAGAAGAAGCAAGTGCTGGGGAGAATGTTAGCACAAAGAATCCATTTTTTCTTCTTCTGCTCCTCCCAATAGCATTTTTGCTTATTTTCCAATTTTTTTTTAAAAAAATATATATTTATATAAAGGGGAATGAAATAAACCTTCTACAATTTGATACATTTGCTATGAAAGCAGAGCCCCTAAAGTGTTAGATTACTGTTCACTTAATTAGGACAGTATTTATCTTTCATAGTCAAGATGTTTTAGCAGCTTATTAAATTTGTGATAGTCTTTCCCCTTGGTGTTGTTATATGCCATGTGAATCTGGGTGAAAGAACAGTAATATAACATTTGGTCAATCATTAAAATAGAGCACTTTCATGAGTAAGAGCATATTGTTCTGGAGAGAACAAATCTAAGGGTCTACAAAAAGATTATTTGTCTGAAGGGTTTTTTTAAGTTGAGTATTCAAACTAACGGTGTCTTTAGACACTATACTTCCTATAAACTATGGATAGATTTTCTACCCTCTATGCAACTGTATTTCTAATCAGGTCTTTATTTTATTTCTATTTTTCAAATATCAAATCTGTTCAAAATCTGCTGCAGGACCAGCAGGGTATCCATAGAGGAACGAGACAATTTGTTTAGAGAAGTGGAGACAGACAGACAGACAGATAGATAAATAGATAGATAGATAGATAGATAGATAGATAGATAGATAGATAGATAGATAGATAGATAGATATGGATAGATAGATAGATAGATAGATAGATAGATAGATAGATAGATAGATAGATAGATATGGACGGATAGATAGATAGATAGATAGATAGATAGATAGATAGATAGATAGATAGATAGATATGGATGGATAGATAAATAGATAGATAGATAGATAGATAGATAGATAGATATGGATGGATAGATAGATAGATAGATAGATAGATAGATAGATAGATAGATAGATAGATATGGATGGACGGACGGATGGACAGACAGACAGACAGACAGATGTGGATGGATGGATAGACAGACAGACAGATAGATAATGATAGATAGATGATAGATAGAAAGAAAGATAGAAAGATAGAGAGATAGATAGAGATAGATAGAGAGAGAGACAGAGAGAGACAGAGAGAGACAAAGAAGCAGAGTACTAGCATGAAATAATTTTCTTAATTCAGACTTCAAGGCTTTGTAAGATAATAATTAACAATGAAGAGAAGAAGAAGAAGAAGAAGAAGAAGAAGAAGAAGAAGAAGAAGAAGAAGAAGAAGAAGAAGAAGAAGAAGAAGAAGAAGAAGGAGAAAGAAAGAAAGAAAGAAAGAAAGGAAAGAAAGAAAGAAAGAAAGAAAGAAAGAAAGAAAGAAAGAAAGAAAGAAAGAAAGAAAGAAAGAAGATAGTATAGCAATATGAGGAAGCAGACTTTAGATAAGTCTTGGCCACAAACCATTAGATGGCAGCAAAGAAAGGATGCAAAGTATCTTTGCAAGCACCCCATAGTCTTTTAGATTCTTGACGAGCATGTTTGGTAGCTCTGATATAAATTATCCATACCAGAGAAATGGTCTTGATCTTCCATGGCTGCCACACCTCCCCAAGACCAGCTTGCAAGTTCAGGACACCAGATGAGGTTTGGTCCATCCAGTGTAACTATTAGCTCTTTAACTGACTGAGATCTTGGAGCCCAGATGTTCTCCTTGGCAATTGGCATCTGACATTGGAATGGCTTCTTCTTTACAGCATGTTGTTGAAGTTCCTGGTCATGCCCACAGCAATGCGACTTGCTGATGACCTCTCACTGGGCTGCCTACAAAGTACATTTCAGATTTCCATCCTTTTTCTACCAACCGTCAAAAGTTAACTTGGTGTTGCTATTGGTTGAAGTCTCTCTCTCTCTCTCTCTCTCTCTCTCTCTCTCTTCCTTTGTTGATATCCTATGTTTGTTAGAGATTTCCAATTGCAATTGCTTCGACCCAGATGCCTGACCTGTTTGGTATTTTGGCAGATAAAAACCCATTGCTGCAGCATTAACTTAATCTATGGGAACAGGAATGTGGGTTTTTTTTTCCTTTGACAGAAAGAGGTTATTTTCCATCTGCAATCATTGTTGTTTTTTTAAATATTAACATGGATATATTTGAGCCAAAAAAAAGGCTCTTTCTGGTGATAAAAGGAAAACCCAGGGAATTTCCTGATTGCAATCAAATGATAATATATTTTGCAAATAGGAATGATGGGCCAAAGGTTACTGGTGCAGAAAGGTTACATGTAATGCCTTTAACATATGTTTTACTACTAAATGGTCTGATGGATATCCATCCAATTTTACTTGCACATTGGAAGAGGAGACAAGTATCCATTCTTGCATTGTGTATTTTTCAAAAGGCAATGTGGTCTAATGCATTTGCAGGCAAGGCAAAGGATGCCTACCAACCACATAACTCTGTCATGTTATCCCTGCCTTTTTTATACATGTGTGGTGACCTCAGCAAATTGCATCATTTTAATGAAAACTCATCTTGCTGCAGATGTCTTTGGATAGACCATCCTCCATGGCCACCCGGCTTTTTTTTTTTTTTTTTTAATGGCCCCAAAGGCTTCTGAAATAGAAACTTCAGAATTATACTGGTGTCGTGTTTCACTTTTAAAAATGGAATTAGCCAAAAAATTAAAAATAAATTTTAAAAAATAGGTACGTCAAGCTTCAATCGATTCAATACATGTGTATCGCTTTTCAGTCCCCACCATCTGCAGAAAGCTGGGAATCCCAGCACTGTCCATTTGGAACATCCTCCCACAATAAAAATTGT